>NC_134488.1:47997576-48010076 GCF_040206685.1 Ascaphus truei | reverse complement strand
TGCACGGAGGTTTCCCACACAACAACAGGTGTTTGAATGATTTATTTTTATTTTACTATGCAAAAGAAACCTGCAATGAAAGATCTCAGAGCCTCTTATCAGCAGTCACAATGACACACAGGGTGTAGGGTTACTTCCATGGCAACCTGTTATACAGACCCAGCCGCGGGGGGTATGGTGTATGTTAAAAATACATAGTGGTACTGTGCCAATGATTCATACCAAGCAGTACCTACATTACAGGGAGTGCCACAGCATCATGGGTGGCCCCACATATGCCCCAATCCAGCCCCTACAATTCTATGCACCACCATAGCGTCACTCCTGCAGAGATATCCTGATAAAGTGTCAGGCTTGTCAAAGGTCCTGAACACCCATCTAGAGGAGACTAATCTTAGTGACACACAGGAAGTGTCAGGGTGCTACTGACCCATTTTACTAAGGTGCCACACTGACAAGGAGTTACGAAACCCAAATTACCATTGCGTCCCCAATGTAGAAGGGTGTCAGGGGTTTCTAATCTGTCAGGGGTGAGGGGTCATGGTCCCCAAGCTGTCTCAGTGTCTCGTGTCCCACAGTCTCTGAGGAAGCAACAGGTCTCTCAGAAATAAAGTGTCCCTGACCACCCAGTGTCAGCGTGTCACACGTGTGGGAGGTGTCATGTGTCGCCTGCTGATGAGGTGTCGCAGTTTCCAGTGTAACCCAGGCTGTGAGTAGACAAAGAAAGAGGAAGGTAGAAGCGAGACCTTTACTAGCTAACTAGGGGTCAGAGTGCAAGCTCCCAGGACCACAAGCACCCCTTTTTCTGGCTAAATATTTATTTATTTTTACAAATAAAGCAAATTAGCGAGTCATATTTATACAATAATCCCATCTCATGCCTGTATAAATAGGATTTGGCTATTAATTTCACCTTTGTTTGTCCTGAGAGCTAGCACTCTAACACCGAGTTAGCTATTAAAGGTATCACTTACTGTTCTTAATATATTGCACGGGCTGATGCGGTGCCCAACTGTGAGTGCCACCTGTCCCCGAGTGTGCCGCCAGGTCTGTCACAGATATGTGTCCCCAGATCCCTGTCACCAGGTCTGTCACAGGTGATGTGTCCCTGGCCGGTCACAGGTGATGTGTCCCCAGGTCAGTTAGTGTGCCCTGTGGCCTGTCACTGTGTGCTCCGGCCAGTTAGTACGCCCCCCGGCCTGTCACAGAGAACGTGTCCCCCGGCCTGTCACAGGGAACGTGTCCCCGGACCCCGGCCTGTCACGGTGTCCCTGAACCCGGGCCTGTCACAGGGAACGTGTCCCCCGGTCTGTCACTGTGTCCCTGGACTCCCGGCCTGGCACCGTGTCCCCCCGGGCTGTCACAGGTAATGTGTCCCCCGGCCTGTCACTGTGTCCCTGGACTCCCGACCGGGCACCGTGTCCCCGGACCCCCGCCTGTCACCGTGCCCCTGAGTCCCCGGGCCTCACCATGTTTGTGCGGGTGTCGGGCCTGTGTCTCCGCTCTCAGGCCCCAGTCTCTCTCTCAGGCCCCGGTGTCTCTCTCGGTCTCCGCCGCTCCGCACAATATGGCAGCCCGCAGCCACGTCCTCCAACCGGAAGCGGCGCGAGATCCAGGGAGGCGGCCGCGTCAGCAGGAAGGAGTGTCACGTGGCGTCATAGGGACGCCATCTTTGGGAAGGGCAGTGCCCTCACTCCCCCAACCTGCTGAAGTGTCACTGAGTGAGACTGCCCCCCCCCCCACCACTGAGTGAGACCTGAGATCCACTGAGTGAGACTGCCCCCCCCCCCACTGAGTGACAATGCCCCCCCCCCCACTGAGTGACGGTGAAGGGGTACCCAGGCTTTTAATACAGGTATTTGGCCCGGCTGGGGGCCCCTGAGCCATATTGGGGAATTGTAAAATGTCAGCTCGGCAACCCAATCATGTCAGAAACACTGTGTTTTGTGATAAAACTGTATTGTATTGTATGTCTTTATTTATATAGCGCCATTAATGTACATAGCGCTTCACAGTAGGAATACATGGGGTAGACAAATAAATAACAGATAATATAAATAACAGATCATGGGAATAAGTGCTTCAGACAAAAAAGTAACATTAAGGAAGGAGTCCCTGCCCCGAGGAGCTTACAGTCTAATTGGTAGATAGGGAGAATGTACAGAGACAGCAGTGTGTCTTATTATTCCAGGAGTGTTAAGCAGCGGACGTTTCCCTGCTTCAGCTCAGACCAGAATAGGCAAGGGAATGAATTACATTCAGGTCCCCCGGTATATGCCCACAAACCACAGATCCTTGGGGGTTTCAGAGTAAAGTCATTTTTAAGATGATGTGTATAACTGTGGCAGTGTTTTCGTGCAAGCACGTGAAAGGAAAAATGGTTTTAAAACCAAGCAGCTAGCAGCATAGCAGGCAGCTTTCTGCTAACTTTCGCTAGGAAGCTCCTAGCGCTGTGAGATTTGCAGTGAGCGCTGTGAGATTTGCAGTGAGCGCTGTTCCGGTAAAATCAGGAACTATCATGTCGCGCAATTTTTATAGAGTTACTAGCTTTTGTACCCAGCTTCGCCCGGGGAGCTGCCGGCACATCTCCCCGCGCTGCCGGCACATCTCCCCGCCCCCCTCCTCCCCCATGCTGCCGGCACATCACCCCGCCCCCCTCCTCCCCCCCCCCTGCTGCCGGAACATCTCCCCGCCCCCCTCCTCCCCCCCCGCTGCCGGCACATCTCCCGCCCCCCTCCTCCCCCCCGCTGCCGGCACATCTCCCCGCCCCCCTCCTCCCCCCCCGCTGCCGGCACATCTCCCCGCCCAACCTCACCCCCGCTGCCGGCACATCTCCCCGCCCCCCTCCTCCCCCCCCGCTGCCGGCACATCTCCCCGCCCCCCTCCTCCCCCCCCGCTGCCGGCACATCTCCCCGCCCAACCTCACCCCCGCTGCCGGCACATCTCCCCGCCCCCCTCACCACCCGCTGCCGGCACATCTCCTCGCCCCCCCCTCACCCCATGCTGCCGGCACATCTCCCCTCACCCCCTGCTGCCGGCACATCTCCCCGCCCCCCCCCTCACCCCTCACTGCCGGCACATCTCCATGCCCCCCCTCACATCCTGCTGCCGGCACATCTCCCCGCGCTGCCGGCACATCTCCCCGCCCCCTCCTCCCAGCTGCTGCCGGCACATCACGCCCCGCTCCTGACCCCTACTGCCAGCACATCTCCCCGCCCCCCTCCTCCCCCCCCCGCTGCCGGCACATCTCCCCGCCCCCCCCTCACATCCTGCTGCCGGCACATCTCCCCGCGCTGCCGGCACATCTCCCCGCCCCCTCCTCCCAGCTGCTGCCGGCACATCACGCCCCGCTCCTGACCCCTACTGCCAGCACATCTCCCCGCCCCCCTCCTCCCCCCCCCCGCTGCCGGCACATCTCCCCACCCCCCTCCTCCCCCCCGCTGCCGGCACATCTCCCCACCCCCCTCCTCCCCCCCGCTGCCGGTACATCTCCCCGCTCCCCTCCTCCCCCCCCGCTGCCGGCACATCTCCCTCCACGGCTCGGGTAAGTAAAGCAACACACACACAGACAGAGGCAGGCACTCACGCACTCAGGCACACACATACACACACACACACACACACACACACAGACAGAGACAGGCACTCACGCACTCAGGCACACACATACACACACACACACACAGACAGGCACGCACGCACGCACTCAGACACACACACAGACAGGCACTCACGCTGCTTTCACTCCACACTCCTCCCCGCTCCCCGAAGCCTCTCCTCCTCCCGAAGCCTCCCCTCCCCATTGCCTCACAGCCACACCACGTGACGCGTCAACGCTAGGGATCACCATTCTCTTGTATCCCATAGCGGCTGACGCACCACAGCGTGTAGTAAGCTGTGCAGCCGGGGGGGACCGGGACCGGCTCCGCAGGATTCCCCTGTTGGTGGGGAACTCGCGTGTGGCCGCCTGCGCCACCGAGCGCAGCGGGACCGAGGCCTTAGTAGCCACGCCCCCCCTGCTCTAACATTTTTGCAGGACACCGGATGGAAACTTAGAATGTCCATAATTTGGGATTTGAGTCATATTGGAAGCTCAAAATAGTTGAGTCGACCTACAAATCCACAGCACAATGTCCGGTAAAAGTTTCGTTGTGCTACGTCGTGCCATCTGCGAGATTTTGATGCTTCGGGCATACAAACAAACGGAATAACAAACTTAGAAATATAGATATAGATAATTATATAATTATATTGTATCCTATTCTCTCTAGACACATACTTTGCTTCTAACCACCAGACCGTTAGATGGCGCTACACAAATTCTGTTAACTGGGGAGTAATCAGCAGGTTGCGGTTGACAATCTGGTCACACTCCTCGTCTATATGGTTCAATACTGGCTATGTCAGCGCTCTTGCCAGGCAGTCTGGCATTGAGGGCGGAGGTGACGCAAACGATTCCCAATGAGGGCGGAAGCGATGGTAGCTGTTTCCCGGTTGAGGGCGGAAGTTTGTCTGCGGTCTCCATGGTGACAGGGACGTTTGTCAGTGGGAGGCTGACGTGCCCAGGAGGGGATGTAACGGCCGGCTGTTTGCTGAAAGAGGATGGAGGAGACAGGGGGTATGCAGGTAACTACAGGGTCGTCGTCCCCCCCCCCCAACACTGTGCCCCACCCCCGGGGGAGGACTGGGCGACCGGTGGCGTGAGCCTGACCCCTTGTGAGAGGGACAAGGGGGTCATATGGGGACACCCTGTGAGAGAGACCAGGGGGTCATATAGAGACTTCCTGTGAGAGACCAGGGGATCATATGGAGACTTCCTGTGAGAGAGACCAGGGGGTCATATGGAGACTTCCTGTGAGAGACCAGGGGGTCATATGGAGACTTCCTGTGAGAGAGACCAGGGGGTCATATGGAGACTTCCTGTGAGAGAGACCAGGGGGTCATATGGAGACTTCCTGTGAGAGAGACCAGGGGGTCATATGGAGACTTCCTGTGAGAGAGACCAGGGGGTAATATGGGGACCCCCAGAGGGAGGGATAATGGTGTATTATGGGTGTTATTTGCACGCAGTAAGAATAACCCCCCCCCCCCTAGACCCCACATGTAGCCTGACCTGTTATCCCGAGAACCAATGAGTTCGTTCACGATCTGCGTTCTCAGACCCAGTTAGTACAGAACCAGCCGTACGATGAGAGCCTAGAAATCAACGACTCGGAAGAGGTCGCCAGCATCTATTCTCCAACTCCGAGGAAACCAGGTGAGAGAGGGTAACGGACATTGCGGGACCCCCACGAGGCATGGCCTGTGATGGGGGGGACACAGCAAAAACCCCATTCCCTGGTAATCTTGTGAGGGGAGTTAGTGGGAATCCTCATGACGATGTACAGTAGTACATGGTTGGAGATCCATGTATACCGTGCTTACCAAGTAAGCCGGGCTTCCCCGAGCTCATACACGCAGATAATGGGGGGGGGGGGGGGGGAGAGCTTAAATACAATAAAGAGATCAAAATCAGACATTAGGAGGAAATGTCTGCAGAGTTTACAGTCAAAACAGTCTTGTTAGAAGATTTATAGAGATTATACGATTAACCCAGGGGCTTCTCTCACTCCAGTCCTCAATTCCCCCCAACAGGCCAGGTTTTCAGGATATCCCAGCTTCAGCATAGGTGGTGCAGTCGAAGACTGAGCCACCTGTGCTGAAGCAGGGATATCCCGATAAGCTGATCTGTTGGGGGGGAATTGAGGACTGGAGTGAGAGAAGCCCCTCGGTTAATCCAATCGCTGCCAGAGGAATCGGCAATGTATTGCAGAGTTTCTCCGGTAGCGCCGGGCCCGCACTTCTCCGGTAATTTCTGGTAACGTTCTGTTGTGGCTCGGGCTCCACAGACCAACGTAAAAAACACGTCTGTCTATCAGAGCCTCGAAGCATGAAAACTGATGCAGAAAACGTCACCGGACGGTGCGGTTATTTGGGGCCTGCTTTATCAGCGGCAGATAATCTACTTCCCCCTCTGCTCTCTTTACTGCACCCCTTTTAGCGGCTGTAAAACCGATCGTCAGAAAAGGCATGCCGGACCCCAGCAGCGATGAAGAGAGTACCACGGTGACCGCGCAGGTACGTGGAGTGTGTGTGTGAGCGCGCAAGCATAGGTATCCCCAATACCTGGCCTGTTGGTGGCTCTTGAGGACTAGAGTTGGCTGCCCCTGGGGAACCTGCCCCACCCCTGGGGAACCTGCCCCGCCCCTGGGGAACCTGCCCCGCCCCTGGGGAACCTGCCCCGCCCCTGGGGAACCTGCCCCGCCCCTGGGGAACCTGCCCCGCCCCTGGGGAACCTGCCCCGCCCCTGACCTAATCGGATGAAACATGTGTTATTTGTGATATTTGATGTCCCGCCCCCTCCCAGGACAGGAAGAAGAAGGGGGCGCTCCTCGGACTCCCTCAGCCGGGGTTCAGTGACGATGATGAGGACTCTGACGACAGCAACGAGGGGGACGATGACGATGATGACGATGAGGAGGAGGAAGAGCATGGAGCTTCCAATGAGGGGTGCGAGAGGAGGAGCTCTCAACTAAATACACCCCTAACAAACCCCTGTATACCCGTGCTCGCTCCCACCCCCTATTCCCCCACCCCCACCCGTGTATTATATTGCCTTTAGTAATCACCCCACAGACCTCCGGATTTACTGATTCCTCTCTCCTCCCCGCAGTTACGACCCTACAGACTTCGAGCATCTCCCAGTGACGGCCGACATCAAGGAACTCTTCCAGTACATTACCAGGTGAGTCTCGCAGCTAGGAGCAGGGATATAGGGCAGGGCTAGGGAGCGGTTACACCAGGGGTTATATGGGGTAAAAGGAGGAGTTATAGGGAGCGGTTATATGGGGGAATAGAAACATACAAGCAATGGGGGAGCGTGGGATTAGAAAAACATATAAGAATAAAAAACAATAAAATTACTGTGGTTACAATAATATTGCTGGGGGTTGGTGAGATTATTAAATACACTTACACGGCCATGTGCAAGCGGACACGGTAATATGGTCTCTTTAAGCAATTCCAGTCACTTCCAACAACAGGTTATGGTGGTTCAGAGGGTTTTGAAATAAATATATAAATATATCTGTACTCACACGGCCGAGTGTGAGTCCTTGCAGGAAATTGGTAACTTTGGGGTTAAATTAACCCATCCGCATCTCCCCCCAGTGTAGACTCTTCTTTATTTGCAACCAGCATGGGGTTCTAACCCCGGTCTTGGGCATCAGATGGGGACTCTCCCCAGTGGTGGTATTAGGGGGGGGGTAGTTGGAGAAAGTGAGGCACGTTGTCAGTGGGGTTTAAAACACATTTATTAGTTTAAAAGCAATTGATAAAACAGGACTCACATACATACATAGAGGTTGGACCCCTGGCCTCCTCGTGCAGTCCAGGATACAGTTTAAGCAGCCGTTTTTGCCGATCACGCGTCCGTGATGCAGGAGAAAAAAACCTTTCCTCCTTGTCTGCAATGGCTGCTTGGTTGATCTGGCTACGGGAGCCACGTTGGGCCAAATTCAGCTGGAACTTAGAGCTACGCGTTTCGCCGAGTCATCGGCTTCCTCAGGCTCATATGGGGTAATGGAATGGAATAGAAAGAGTTATAGGGAGCGGTTATATAGGGTAAAAGGAGGAGTTATAGGGACAGTAATAGGAGGAGTTATAGGAAGCGGATATATGGGGGAATAGGGAGTGGTTATATGGGGGAATAGGAAGAGTTATAGGGAGCGGTTATATGGGGTAATAGGAGATTATAAGGAGGGTTATATGGGTTAATAGGAGGAGTTATGGGAAGGGTTATATGGGGTAATAGGAGGAGTTATAGGGAGCGGTTATATAGGACAATAGGAGCAGTTATAGGGAGAGGTTATATAGGGTAATAGGAGGAGTTATAGGGAGCGGTTATATGGGTTAATAGGAGGAGTTATGGGAAGGGTTATATGGGGTAATAGGAGGAGTTATAGGGAGCGGTTATATAGGACAATAGGAGCAGTTATAGGGAGAGGTTATATAGGGTAATAGGAGGAGTTATAGGGAGTGGTTATATAGGACAATAGGAGCAGTTATAGGGAGCGGTTATATGGGTTAATAGGAGGAGTTATGGGAAGGGTTATATGGGTTAATAGGAGGAGTTATAGGGAGAGGTTATATAGGGTAATAGGAGGAGTTATAGGAAGCGGTTATATGGGGTAATAGGAGGAGTTATAGGGAGCGGTTATATAGGACAATAGGAGCAGTTATAGGGAGAGGTTATATAGGGTAATAGGAGGAGTTATAGGGAGCGGTTATATGGGACAATAGGGGGAGTTACAGGGAGGGAGTATATGTATTAATAGGAGGAGATATAGGGAGGGGTTATACAGGGTAATAGGTGTGTAAGTGACTTCTGCTCCCTCAGATATACTCCACAGGCCATAGAACTGGACCACAAACTGAAACCTTTCATCCCCGACTTCATCCCCGCCGTCGGAGATATTGATGCTTTCTTAAAGGTACTTTAAATAATTACTACTACATGTGCCGGTGCTCCGTTCCCATAAAATGAGACTCACATAAGATATGATGGAAAGGGGATCTATACTATATTTCTAAGTTTGTTATTCCGTTTGTTTTGTTTGTATGTTCGACGCATCGAAATCTCACAAACAGCACGACGTAGCACAACGAAACTTTCACTGTACATTCTGCTGCGGATTTGTAGGTCAACGCAACTATTTTGAGCTTCCAATATGACGCACCTCCCAAATTATGGACATTCTAAGTTTCCATCCGGTGTCCTGCAAAAATGTTAGAGCAGGGGTGGGGCGTGGCTTGTGTGTGTGTGTGTGTGTGTGTGTGTGTTGTGGCAGCGGGGAGAGATGTGCCGGCAGCTCCCCGGGCGAAGCCGGGTACAAAAGCCAGTACTGTACTTGGATAAAACAATAATCCTAATGGGTTGTGGACCAACCAGTAAAGGACAATGTCACACAGTCCAGGATCCAAAGAGTTAAATCCAAAACAGCAGAACCAATGACCATTTGGAAACCGATCTCAAAGTACAATGAAGTTGCTGTATCGGGTGATTTCGTGCAGCCACTACGGGGAAACAACCTGTTCGCCAAACAACTACAGCAGATCTGAAAGAAGCGCCGCAGAGAAACACTCGTATATGTAACGCATTTAATAAAGGATAAACTAGATAAGTGACACTAAACAAAACAGCATAAAAGTAAAATCACAGAATATCAAGGCAAAAACAGTAAAACACATAAACAAATGCTTAGCTGTAAGAATATGCTTAGGTGAGCAGGAGATCCCACGGGCGCTGATACTCACAGGCTGGGAAGCGGTGGTGAGCAGGAGATCCCACGGGCGCTGATACTCACAGGCTGGGAAGCGGTGGTGAGCAGGAGATCCCACGGGCACAGATACTCACAGGCTGGGAAGCGGTGGTGAGCAGGAGATCCCACGGGCACAGATACTCACAGGCTGGGAAGCGGTGGTGAGCAGGAGATTCCACGGGTGCTGATACTCTGGGAAGCGGTGGTGAGCAGGAGATCCCACGGGCGCTGATACTCTGGGAAGCGGTGGTGAGCAGGAGATCCCACGGGCGCTGATACTCACAGGCTGGGAAGCGGTGGTGAGCAGGAGATCCCACGGGCGCTGATACTCACAGGCTGGGAAGCGGTGCTAAGCAGGAGATCCCACGGGCGCTGATACTCACAGGCTGGGAAGCGGTGGTGAGCAGGAGATCCCACGGGCGCTGATACTCTGGGAAGCGGTGGTGAGCAGGAGATCCCACGGGCGCTGATACTCTGGGAAGCGGTGGTGAGCAGGAGATCCCACGGGCGCTGATACTCTGGGAAGCGGTGGTGAGCAGGAGATCCCACGGGCGCTGATACTCTGGGAAGCGGTGGTGAGCAGGAGATCCCACGGGCGCTGATACTCTGGGAAGCGGTGGTGAGCAGGAGATCCCACGGGCGCTGATACTCTGGGAAGCGGTGGCGAGCAGGAGATCCCACGGGCGCTGATACTCTGGGAAGCGGTGGTGAGCAGGAGATCCCACGGGCGCTGATACTCACAGGCTGGGAAGCGGTGGTGAGCAGGAGATCCCACGGGCGCTGATACTCTGGGAAGCGGTGGTGAGCAGGAGATCCCACGGGCGCTGATACTCACAGGCTGGGAAGCGGTGGTGAGCAGGAGATCCCACGGGCGCTGATACTCTGGGAAGCGGTGGTGAGCAGGAGATCCCACGGGCGCTGATACTCACAGGCTGGGAAGCGGTGGTGAGCAGGAGATCCCACGGGCGCTGATACTCACAGGCTGGGAAGCGGTGCTAAGCAGGAGATCCCACGGGCGCTGATACTCACAGGCTGGGAAGCGGTGGTGAGCAGGAGATCCCACGGGCGCTGATACTCTGGGAAGCGGTGGTGAGCAGGAGATCCCACGGGCGCTGATACTCTGGGAAGCGGTGGTGAGCAGGAGATCCCACGGGCGCTGATACTCTGGGAAGCGGTGGTGAGCAGGAGATCCCACGGGCGCTGATACTCTGGGAAGCGGTGGTGAGCAGGAGATCCCACGGGCGCTGATACTCTGGGAAGCGGTGGCGAGCAGGAGATCCCACGGGCGCTGATACTCTGGGAAGCGGTGGCGAGCAGGAGATCCCACGGGCGCTGATACTCTGGGAAGCGGTGGTGAGCAGGAGATCCCACGGGCGCTGATACTCACAGGCTGGGAAGCGGTGGTGAGCAGGAGATCCCACGGGCGCTGATACTCTGGGAAGCGGTGGTGAGCAGGAGATCCCACGGGCGCTGATACTCACAGGCTGGGAAGCGGTGGTGAGCAGGAGATCCCACGGGCGCTGATACTCTGGGAAGCGGTGGTGAGCAGGAGATCCCACGGGCGCTGATACTCTGGGAAGCGGTAGTGAGCAGGAGATCCCACGGGCACAGATACTCACAGGCTGGGAAGCGGTGAGCAGGAGATCCCACGGGCGCTGATACTCACAGGCTGGGAAGCGGTGGTGAGCAGGAGATCCCATGGGCGCTGATACTCTGGGAAGCGGTGGTGAGCAGGAGATCCCACGGGCGCTGATACTCTGGGAAGCGGTGGTGAGCAGGAGATCCCACGGGCGCTGATACTCACAGGCTGGGAAGCGATGGTGAGCAGGAGATCCCACAGGCTCTGATACTCTGGGAAGCGGTGGTGAGCAGGAGATCCCACGGGCGCTGATACTCACAGGCTGTGAAGCGATGGTGAGCAGGAGATCCCACAGGCTCTGATACTCTGGGAAGCGGTGGTGAGCAGGAGATCCCACGGGCGCTGATACTCTGGGAAGCGGTGGTGAGCAGGAGATCCCACGGGCACAGATACTCACAGGCTGGGAAGCGGTGGTGAGCAGGAGATCCCACGGGCACAGATACTCACAGGCTGGAAAGCGGTGGTGAGCAGGAGATCCCACGGGCGCTGATACTCACAGGCTGGGAAGCGGTGGTGAGCAGGAGATCCCACGGGCGCTGATACTCACAGGCTGGGAAGCGGTGGTGAGCAGGAGATCCCACGGGCGCTGATACTCACAGGCTGGGAAGCGGTGGTGAGCAGGAGATCCCACGGGCACAGATACTCACAGGCTGGGAAGCGGTGGTGAGCAGGAGATCCCACGGGCACAGATACTCACAGGCTGGGAAGCGGTGGTGAGCAGGAGATCCCACGGGCACAGATACTCACAGGCTGGGAAGCGGTGGTGAGCAGGAGATCCCACGGGCACAGATACTCACAGGCTGGGAAGCGGTGGTGAGCAGGAGATCCCACGGGCACAGATACTCACAGGCTGGAAAGCGGTGGTGAGCAGGAGATCCCACGGGCGCTGATACTCACAGGCTGGGAAGCGGTGGTGAGCAGGAGATCCCACGGGCGCTGATACTCACAGGCTGGGAAGCGGTGGTGAGCAGGAGATCCCACGGGCACAGATACTCACAGGCTGGGAAGCGGTGGTGAGCAGGAGATCCCACGGGCACAGATACTCACAGGCTGGGAAGCGGTGGTGAGCAGGAGATCCCACGGGCGCTGTTACTCTGGGAAGCGGTGGTGAGCAGGAGATCCCACGGGCGCTGATACTCTGGGAAGCGGTGGTGAGCAGGAGATCCCACGGGCGCTGATACTCTGGGAAGCGGTGGCGAGCAGGAGATCCCACGGGCGCTGATACTCACAGGCTGGGAAGCGGTGGTGAGCAGGAGATCCCACGGGCGCTGATACTCACAGGCTGGGAAGCGGTGCTAAGCAGGAGATCCCACGGGCGCTGATACTCACAGGCTGGGAAGCGGTGGTGAGCAGGAGATCCCACGGGCGCTGATACTCTGGGAAGCGGTGGTGAGCAGGAGATCCCACGGGCGCTGATACTCTGGGAAGCGGTGGTGAGCAGGAGATCCCACGGGCGCTGATACTCTGGGAAGCGGTGGTGAGCAGGAGATCCCACGGGCGCT
>NC_134488.1:47972576-47992576 GCF_040206685.1 Ascaphus truei | reverse complement strand
CTTCCCCCCCCTTCCCTCTTCCTTCCCCCCCCCTTCCCTCTTCCTTTACCCCCCCCTTCCCTCCCCCCTTCCCTCTTCCTTTACCCCCCCCTTCCCTCTTCCTTTACCCCCCCCTTCCCTCTTCCTTTACCCCCCCCCCCCCTTCCCTCGCCCTCACCACACACACTCACCCCACTCACCCCTCGCCAACAGCAACAGATAAAAGTGAAGAGTCTGGAGAATGCCGAGAGAAATGGTAAAGCCATCGACACCTGGATAGAGAGTATCAGCGAACTGCATCGCTCCAAGCCCCCAGCAACTGTGCATTACACCCGGTGAGAGCCGCGTACACTCGGCACCGTGCATTACACCCGGAGAGAGCCGCGCACACCCGCCCCCCGGCACCTGTGCATTACACCCGGAGAGAGCCGCGCACACCCGCCCCCGGCACCTGTGCATTACACCCGGAGAGAGCCGCGCACACCCGCCCCCGGCAACTGTGCATTACACCCCGGAGAGAGCCGCGCACACCCGCCCCCGGCAACTGTGCATTACACCCGGTGAGAGCCACACACACCCGCCCCGGCACCGTGCACACCCGGTGAGAGCCGCACACACCCGCCCCGGCACCAGTGCACTATACGCGGTGAGAGCCGCACACACCCGCCCCGGCACCGTGCACTACACACGGTGAGAGCCGCACACACCCGCCCCCGGCACCGTGCATTACACACGGTAAGAGCCACACACACACCCGCCCCAGTGTTACAGCCCCCCCGGTTGTGGCTCCTCCCCTTGCGCCACAGTATTACAGCCCCCCCGGTTGTGGCTCCTCCCCTCGCGCCGCAGTATTACACCCCCCGGTTGTGTGACTGCCTGTCTGATCTCCGCAGCCTCGTGCCGGAGATAGATCTGCTGATGCAGGAGTGGTCTCCGCAGTTTGAGGATCTCCTGGGACAGGTGAGTCCCGCTCACCCCCCCCCATCTGATATCAGGGTGCTGTGTGCACCCCCCTCTGCCCAGCACTCTCGCTACAGGACTCCTCCGCGACTCTTACTCTCGCGCAGTCTCTTTCTGCGTGAATCATCATGCAATCGCTCTTATTAACTCGCTCTCGCTCTGTGCTCCCTCACTCTGTAGCTGTCTCTCACTCTGTAAGTCTGTCTCTCTTTCACCCCCTTTTCCATCTCTCACTCACTCTCTCCCCCCCCCCTCCCCTCTCCCCTCAGGTCGGTCTCCCCACAGCTGACATAGACTGTGACCTGTCCACGTACATCGATATGATCTGTGGTGAGTCTGCAGAGAGGAAAGGGTTAACCCGCTATCAGATGGGAGGATTACCCTGTGCCCACGGGGGATGTGGTGTGCGGTACACGTGGCATGTTCAGTACACGAGGTTGAGGGTTAGATTTGAGTCTCGGCGCACACAGTGTGATCTCCCGGTGTCTGGCAAAGCAGCAATCCCACCTACCTTTAACCCTCCGGTACAGTGGGGCATTTAAATGACCGTCCAGTAAGAAGCCACAGTGGGTAGTGTGGCGGCCTCCTGCTGGCCCACGTAACCCGTGACATTGGCAGCATATTGAACACACCGGGATCTCGGGAACCAGAGCCCCACAGAGAAACAAGTTCCACGGCAACCACAGGTTCCCCAGACAGAATAGTGCGGTGGGACTGCAGCTTTAGCCCGGTGTAATTGGGTAATTAGTGGGTCACTGTTCTCCCCTGTGAAGGCTGCAATGCCAGATCTATGCTGCAAAGATTCCACCCCCGCGGTGGCTGCATGAAGCGCAGGGGGCAGGCCCACGGTTATACAGAGCTAGCTGGGAGGTTTGATTATTTAGAAATACATTGGGGTGAGTAGGAGTCGCCCCACCCACTGACCCGCTCTCCCTGTCTCTGCTTAGCCATCCTGGATATTCCTGTGTACAAAAGTCGCATTCAGGCTCTGCACCTGCTCTTCTCCCTCCACTCGGAGTTCAAGAACTCACAGGTATCACACACACCTCACCTGGACACTCCTGTCCCACGCCCGGTGATATCACACACACACACACATCACCTGGACACTCCTGTCCCACGCCCGGTGATATCACACACACACACACACATCACCTGCACACTCCTGTCCCACGCCCGGTGATATCACACACACACCCCCTCACCTGCACACTCCTGTCCCACGCCCGGTAATATCACACACCCCCCCCTCACCTGCACACTCCTGTCCCACGCCCGGTGATATCACACACACACCCCCTCACCTGCACACTCCTGTCCCACGCCCGGTAATATCACACACACACCCCCTCACCTGCACACTCCTGTCCCACGCCCGGTGATATCACACACCCCTCACCTGCACACTCCTGTCCCACGCCCGGTGATATCACACCCCCCCCCCCTCATCTGCACACTCCTGTCCCACGCCCGGTGATATCACACACACACACCTCACCTGCACACTCCTGTCCACGCCCGGTGATATCACACACACACACCTCCACCTGCACACTCCTGTCCCACGCCCGGTGATATCACACACACACACCTCACCTGCACACTCCTGTCCCACGCCCGGTGATATCACACACACACACCTCACCTGCACACTCCTGTCCCACGCCCGGTGATATAACACACACACACCTCACCTGCACACTCCTGTCCCACGCCCGGTGATATCACACACACACACCTCACCTGCACACTCCTGTCCCACGCCCGGTGATATCACACACACACACCTCACCTGCACACTCCTGTCCCCACGCCCGGTGATATCACACACACACCCCCTCACCTGCACACTCCTGTCCCACGCCCGGTGATATCACACACACACACCTCACCTGCACACTCCTGTCCCACGCCCGGTGATATCACACACACACACACCTCACCTGCACACTCCTGTCCCACGCCCGGTGATATCACACACACACACCTCACCTGCACACTCCTGTCCCACGCCCGGTGATATCACATACACCCCCCTCACCTGCACACTCCTGTCCCACGCCCGGTGATATCACACCCCCCCCTCACCTGCACACTCCTGTCCACGCCCGGTGATATCACACCCCCCCCTCACCTGCACACTCCTGTCCCACGCACGGTGATATCACACACACCCATCACCTGCCCCACGCCCAGTGATATCACACACACACCCCTCTCTGACCACACATCCCTCCCCCTCTGACCACACCCCTCCTCTGACCTCGCGCCCCTCTCCCCCTCCTCTGACCTCGCGCCCCTCTCCCCCTCCTCTGACCTCGCGCCCCTCTCCCCCTCCTCTGACCTCGCGCCCCTCTCCCCCTCCTCTGACCTCGCGCCCCTCTCCCCCTCCTCTGACCTCGCGCCCCTCTCCCCCTCCTCTGACCTCGCGCCCCTCTCCCCCTCCTCTGACCTCGCGCCCCTCTCCCCCTCCTCTGACCTCGCGCCCCCCTCCTCTGACCTCGCGCCCCTCTCCCCCCTCCTCTGACCTCGCGCCCCCCCTCCTCTGACCTCGCGCCCCTCTCCCCCCTCCTCTGACCTCGCGCCCCTCTCCCCCTCCTCTGACCTCGCGCCCCTCTCCCCCTCCTCTGACCTCGCGCCCCCCTCCTCTGACCTCGCGCCCCCCTCCTCTGACCTCGCGCCCCCCTCCTCTGACCTCGCGCCCCTCTCCCCCTCCTCTGACCTCGCGCCCCTCTCCCCCTCCTCTGACCTCGCGCCCCTCTCCCCCTCCTCTGACCTCGCGCCCCTCTCCCCCTCCCTCTGACCTCGCGCCCCTCTCCCCCTCCTCTGACCTCGCGCCCCTCTCCCCCTCCTCTGACCTCGCGCCCCTCTCCCCCTCCTCTGACCTCGCGCCCCTCTCCCCCTCCTCTGACCTCGCGCCCCTCTCCCCTCCTCTGACCTCGCGCCCCCTCTCCCCCTCCTCTGACCTCGCGCCCCTCTCCCCCTCCTCTGACCTCGCGCCCCTCTCCCCCTCCTCTGACCTCGCGCCCCTCTCCCCCTCCTCTGACCTCGCGCCCCTCTCCCCTCCTCTGACCTCGCGCCCCTCTCCCCCTCCTCTGACCTCGCGCCCCTCTCCCCCTCCTCTGACCTCGCGCCCCTCTCCCCCTCCTCTGACCTCGCGCCCCTCTCCCCCTCCTCTGACCTCGCGCCCCTCTCCCCTCTCTCTCGACCTCGCGCCCCTCTCCCCCCCCTCCTCTGACCTCGCGCCCCCTCCTCTCCACCTCTCCTCCTCTGACCTCGCGCCCCCTCCTCTCCACCCTCTCCTCCTCTGACCCTCGCGCCCCCCTCCTCTCCACCTCTCCTCCTCTGACCTCGCGCCCCCTCCTCTCCTCCTCTGACCTCGCGCCCCTCGCCCCCCTCTGACCTCGCGCCCCTCGCCCCCCTCTGACCTCGCGCCCCCTCGCCCCCTCCTCTGACCTTGCGCCCCCTTCTGACCTTGCGCCCCCTTCTGACCTTGCGCCCCTTCTGACCTTGCGCCCCCTTCTGACCTTGCGCCCCCTTCTGACCTTGCGCCCCCTTCTGACCTTGCGCCCCCTTCTGACCTTGCACCCCCTGCCCCCTCCTCTGACCTCGCGTCCCCTCCTCTGACCTCGCGCCCCCTCCTCTGACCTCGCACCCCTCGCCCCCTCCTCTGACCTCGCGCCCCCTCCTCTGACCTTGCACCCCCTTCTGACCTTGCACCCCCTGCCCCCTCCTCTGACCTCGCGTCCCCTCCTGACTTCGCACCCCTCGCCCCCTCCTCTGACCTCGCACCCCTCGCCCCCTCCTCTGACCTCGCACCCCCTCCTCTGACCTCGCACCCCTCCTCTGACCTTGCACCCCCTTCTGACCTTGCGCCCCCTTCTGACCTTGCACCCTCTTCTGACCTTGCACCCCCTTATGACCTTGCACCCCCTGCCCCCTCCTCTGACCTCGCGCCCCCTCCTCTGACCTCGCACCCCTCGCCCCCTCCTCTGACCTCGCACCCCCTCCTCTGACCTTGCACCCCCTTCTGACCTTGCACCCCCTGCCCCCTCCTCTGACCTCGCGTCCCCTCCTCTGACCTCGCGCCCCCTCCTCTGACCTCGCACCCCTCGCCCCCTCCTCTGACCTCGCACCCCCTCCTCTGACCTCGCACCCCTCCTCTGACCTTGCGCCCCCTTCTGACCTTGCACCCCCTTCTGACCTTGCACCCCCTGCCCCCTCCTCTGACCTTGCACCCCCTGCCCCCCTCCTCTGACCTCGCGCCCCCTCCTCTGACCTCGCGCCCCCTCCTCTGACCTCGCGCCCCCTCCTCTGACCTCGCGCCCCCCTCCTCTGACCTCGCGCCCACCTCCTCTGACCTCGCGCCCCCCTCCTCTGACCTCGCGCCCCCTCCTCTGACCTCGCGCCCCCCTCCTCTGACCTCGCGCCCCCTCCTCTGACCTCGCGCCCCCTCCCTCTGACCTCGCGCCCCCTCCTCTGACCTCGCGCCCCCCTCCTCTCCTCCTCTGACCTCGCGCCCCCTCCTCTCCTCCTCTGAACTCGCGCCCCCTCCTCTCCTCCTCTGAACTCGCGCCCCCTCCTCTCCTCCTCTGAACTCGCGCCCCCCTCCTCTCCTCCTCTGAACTCGCGCCCCCTCCTCTCCTCCTCTGAACTCGCCCCCTCCTCTGACCTCGCACCCCTCCTCTGACCTCGCACCCCTCCTCTGACCTCGCACCCCTCCCCTGACCTCGCACCCCTCGCCCCCTCCTCTGACCTCGCACCCCTCGCCCCCTCCTCTGACCTCGCCCCCTCCTCTGACCTCGCACCCCCTCCTCTGACCTCGCACCCCCTCCTCTGACCTCGCACCCCCTCCTCTGACCTCGCACCCCCTCCTCTGACCTCGCACCCCCTCCTCTGACCTCGCACCCCCTCCTCTGACCTCGCACCCCCTCCTCTGACCTCGCACCCCCTCCTCTGACCTCGCACCCCTCCTCTGACCTCGCACCCCTCCTCTGACCTCGCACCCCTCCTCTGACCTCGCACCCCTCCTCTGACCTCGCACCCCTCCTCTGACCTCGCACCCCTCCTCTGACCTCGCACCCCTCCTCTGACCTCGCACCCCTCCTCTGACCTCGCACCCCTCCTCTGACCTCGCGCCCCCTCCTCTGACCTCGCGCCCCCTCCTCTCCTCCTCTGACCTCGCGCCCCCTCCTCTCCTCCTCTGAACTCGCGCCCCCTCCTCTCCTCCTCTGAACTCGCGCCCCCTCCTCTCCTCCTCTGAACTCGCGCCCCCTCCTCTCCTCCTCTGAACTCGCGCCCCCTCCTCTCCTCCTCTGAACTCGCCCCCTCCTCTGACCTCGCACCCCTCCTCTGACCTCGCACCCCTCCTCTGACCTCGCACCCCTCCCCTGACCTCGCACCCCTCGCCCCCTCCTCTGACCTCGCACCCCCTCGCCCCCTCCTCTGACCTCGCCCCCTCCTCTGACCTCGCACCCCCTCCTCTGACCTCGCACCCCCTCCTCTGACCTCGCACCCCCTCCTCTGACCTCGCACCCCCTCCTCTGACCTCGCACCCCCTCCTCTGACCTCGCACCCCCTCCTCTGACCTCGCACCCCCTCCTCTGACCTCGCACCCCCTCCTCTGACCTCGCACCCCCTCCTCTGACCTCGCACCCCTCCTCTGACCTCGCACCCCTCCTCTGACCTCGCACCCCTCCTCTGACCTCGCACCCCTCCTCTGACCTCGCACCCCTCCTCTGACCTCGCACCCCTCCTCTGACCTCGCACCCCTCCTCTGACCCTCGCACCCCTCCTCTGACCTCGCAACCCTTTGCCCCCTCCCCTGACCTCGCAACCCTTTGCCCCCCTCCTCTGACCTCACACCCCTCGCGCCCTCTGATCTCGCGCCCCCTCTTCTGACCTCGCGCCCCTCGCCTCCTCCTCTGACCTCGCGCCCCTCGCCCCCTCCTCTGACCTCGCGCCCCTCGCCCCCTCCTCTGACCTCGCGCCCCTCGCCCCCTCCTCTGACCTTGCGCCCCTCGCCCCCTCCTCTGACCTCGCACCCCTCCTGTGACCTCGCACCCCTCCTCTGACCTCGCACCCCTCCTCTGACCCTCGCACCCCTCCTCTGACCTCGCACCCCTCCCCTGACCTCGCACCCCTTGCCCCCTCCTCTGACCTCGCACCCCCTTGCCCCCTCCTCTGACCTCGCACCCCTCGCCCCCTCCTCTGACCTCGCATCCCCTCCTCTGACCTCGCACCCCTCCTCT
The DNA here is from genome assembly GCF_040206685.1 of Ascaphus truei. NCBI lineage: Eukaryota > Metazoa > Chordata > Amphibia > Anura > Ascaphidae > Ascaphus > Ascaphus truei. The sequence goes on along the minus strand of NC_134488.1, from coordinate 47,985,386 downwards.
GACCTCGCACCCCTAGCCCCCTCTGACCTCGCACCCCTCCTCTGACCTCGCACCCCTTGCCCCCTCCTCTGACCTCGCACCCCTCGCCCCCTCCTCTGACCTCGCACCCCTCGCCCCCTCCTCTGACCTCGCACCCCCCCTCTATAACCGCACACCCGTCTCCTCTCTCCCTTCAGCATTTCAAAGCATTGGCAGAAGGGATGAAGGGGAGAACGTCATCGGGAAACGTGGCTTCACACAGCGGGGGGGACGCAGAGGGTCTCAGCTTCAACTGAACCGGGGTCTCTGTCCCACCTCCTCCTCCTGAGAGGTGTCTGCTCCTCTGTCCCATGTGGAGGTTTAACCCCTTACAGTACCAAGGGGAACCTCTGGAAGCAAAGTGATTCATCCGGTCACTCCCATAATGCAGCAACGCATTGCTCTGCATAGTTATAATATTGCTCTGCATAGTTATAATATTGTTCTGAAAGCAAAAGGTGTGTGTGTGTGTGTGTGTGTGTGTGTGTGTGTGTACGTACGTACAAGAGCGAGACTGTGTGTGTGTGTGTGTGTGTGTGTGTGTGTGTGTACACACACACACACAAGCAGTCTCGCTCTTGTACGTACGTACGTAACGTACGTACAAGAGCGAGACTGCTTGTGTGTGTGTGTGTGTGTGTGTGTGTGTGTGTGTGTGTGTGTACAAGAGCGAGACTGTGCTTGTGCGTGTGTGTACAAGAGCGAGACTGTGTGTTTGTGTGCGTGTCTGTCTGTGTGCGTATGTATAGAAATGTATATTCCTACGAGCATATGACGGTGTCACCGCTTTTCTCTTTTTTTTTTTGTAATGATTATCTTTGTAAAATAAACCGTTTCTCACAGTTCCTACTCTTCTCAGCCCAGGAACATTAACTCTTCCATGCCCAGGGTTATTATTGGCGCTGGTACTCGGACAGAGGGGGCAGGAGACCTATTCCTAACGTATAGGAAGGAGGGCGGTGCGGTGTTTAAAGTTAACCCTTTGCCTGTGGTACACGAGCGAGATACATTTCGTGGCCGTGAGGATGGAACGAGTCCCTGCCGATTCCTTCTTATCCCAGGAAAACCCGGAGCGGATCAGGGATCCTTAACGGGGTGGGCAACTCCAGTACCCTCTACCCACACCCCCCCCCCCCGATCAGGTTTTCAGGATATCCCTGCTTCAGCACAGGTGGCTCAATCAGAGGCTCAGTCGAATGAGCCAACTGTGCTGAAACTGTGATATCCTGAAAACCTGGCCGGTTGGAGTTGAACACCCCTGTTTATAAACCCTTCATGGCATGTTCTTGGTGATAGGAAAGATGATCCAGGGCTCTACGGGTTTTTAGCAAAAGAATGAATTCATAATACACAACGTTTCGGCACATTACCAGTCACTTGACAAAGGCCTAAGTGAGGCCGAAACGTTGCGTATTATGAATAAATTATTTTGCTAAAAACCCGTGGAGCCCTGGATCATCTCTCCTGTTGCTGTATACTTGGATTGCTGCAGAGAGGCCGTCCTTAAACCGGGAGCTCCGGCATTGTGCGCAAGTATCGCATTTTCTGCATTTATTTGCACTGTTTTGGTGTGCTACACACCCACATACCTTTGTATGTTCTTGGTAATGACACGGTTTGCCGGTCTGCCGTTGCACGGTGATTGCACCGTTATCCTGAAGCCGGTATTGCACGGATACACAGAAGCAGAGGAGCGGCTGAATTTGGTGTTCCAGGCACAATGCACATTCATTTCTCACCAGATACTAATGAGTTAACGTAAGAGAGAGAGATGCAAAGTCCCTTTATTTCTACCGCCGTATATGGCTCTGCAATGTGCTCGGGCCTCTCTGGCAACCAAGGGGTAAACGCGCAGGAGGCCCGGATGCCTAAGCAGTGCTACTCCAGAAGATACGTGACTGGCAGCAGTGTGTGTTATAACAGAAGACGGCTTAGTAAGTAAGTCCACTAGTTCTGATTGGTCGTTGCTGGGAAGCGGAGCACCTCCATTTATTGCTGTCGGACAAACGGCGGCTGCGACCCCCGCAGGATCCCAACCCCGTGTGCACAAAGGAAGAGCTTGTTCCCGCTCCTACTGAGCGCTACTTAGGAGAAAGGGTCTCCTGCTAGACGACGACATTTCCGTCAGGTTTGGGCGGATTAGGCTGCGTCCATGGTGAGGAGACGTTCGCGCGTTTAAATACCTTTTAATTGATGCAAGTGTTCAAAGTGCCGCTTGGTGCGCGCGTGTGCTCGGGCCGGAGCGGTGCTCAGACAATTAAATTTGTTTTCCCGGCACTATGCCGCGTCATGTGACCAGGTAAGAGCCAATGAGAGCACAGCAGTCACAACAACCAATCAGATGGAGCTGAGGATGTGACGTCACCCCCCTCGCTCGAGCACGCAGTGAGCAGAACAGCAAATCGCACCTGCTCGGGCTAACGTCGCGCCTCGTCAGCGTGTGTCTCCTCACCCTGGCCGCAGCCTTAGTCTGAAGACAGAGAAATACACACAGTGCACTGACACATCTAACAATCCTTATATAATATGCAGTATGTATCGTGTAAAATCCTCCCATCACTCCCTATAACAACTCCTATTCCCTATATAACTCCTATTACCCCATATAACCTCTCCCTATAATGCCTCCTATTACCTCATATAACTGCTCCCTATAACGTCTCATATTACCCCATATAACCCCTCCATAAACTCCTCCAGGATGGGCTGCAGGTAAGCTCCTGCAGGGGAGCCAGAATGGCCTTAGACCCAGGGGTTGGTGGCTGTGTGATGGAGATTGAAGTAGGAGAGGCTGCAGGCTGCAGCAGTGGTGTAGGCCTTGGGAGCCTGAATGCAAGTTACAGGAGAGTTTGGAGAAAAGGAAAAGAGCAGAACAGAACCTGTTAAGAGAGAAGAGAACCAAGCTTTATTGCAGAGGTATAACAGGAAGATAGAAGAATTGGAAGTAGAAAATATAAAATTAAAGAAATGTCGTGTTCTGAAAGAGAGGTGCGCAAAGAGCAATTACATCGTCTGCATGATGAATTAACCCGGTTGGGGGGTGAGATTGCTAAAATAGCAGTGGTTCCAGTCAAAAGAAACGTTCCCTTTTGAAAACAATTGAAATGCTAACCCACAGTGCAGAGCAGAGTGCAGAGCAGAGTGCAGAGCAAAATGAAGAGCAAGGCCATGATTCATGTTGTGGAACCCCAGTAAGAGTCACATTAAAAGCTCACAGAAAAGATACGCTTGGTGACGCCTAAAAGAAGTGGGAGAGAAACAAGATCCCAGAACAAGTCTGCAATGTCTAAAGATAAAACAGAGAACTTATCCCAGGAAATCTCTGATTCAGATCTTGACCGTTTTAATCAATCAACTGCCAGAAAAAAACCAAAGGGTAAAGCTGCTAAAGAAAGGAAAGCAAAGGACCGGCGGCTAAAGTTTCTACAGGAGAAGGTAACAGCCCTGGGAAACTTCAGGGAAGGGGACTCGCCTCAGGGTGTATCGGACTGTGAGCAAGGATCTGTTCCAGAGCTTCCAGCATCCCATGGGTTAATAGCAAGCAGCAGAACATTTGGTTAACAGATCATTACAGGCAAAGAAAGCAGCAGACACCTGTGATGTTGGGTTATCTCAGATTCCGACGCTGGGAGAGGTTATGGAAATTACAGGGAACTCTGAAGAGCAACAAAGTGAGAACTAGAAACTCTGAGAGGAGATCAGCTGGAAATGGAGTTTGTACTGAGAGCAGTGAGCCAGAGAACCCATGCTCACCTGGACTTACAGAACCACCCCCCTGCTTATTAGCAGGTCCTGTGATTCAGAACCCTGAGAGAGGAGAACAGCAGGTGGTAATTAGCTGCAATGGCGACTGCATTAACCCTGTAATGCCTGGAAGTGAAATGAAGGTTGTGGAGACTGAAATTGCTGCTCCTATCCAAGATAGTTCCTGATAATAGAGTGGCCCAATCAGAAGATGGGGTAAAGCAAAGTAATGGTATTAAGGTAACCCAGTTCACACAGCATCCCCTTCGGCCTGGAGTGGGAAATCCCTTGTGAGCGCTGTGGCCAGAAATGTTCAACCTTTAAAAAGGAGAAATGTGGTAAAGTTGAGGTAATAAGGCGGAGAGGAGATGAACCCTGACAGGATTTTTGTTGGAAAAAATATATTAAAAGAAGCCTTGGGCTTCAGAGCAGATGAAAATGTATGCACTTATCCATGGTCCAGGCTCCTGTGAGTATGATGTCAGCTTTAAGAGACCTCAGGCTTTGGACTATTTCTGGACAAGATATGAGAGTCTTAAAAATACTGAATTATGGAAGTCCTTTGTTGCTATTCCTGTGTCCAAACCGGAAACAAAGTCTGTAACAATTCTCTTCAGACACGAATCTGTCCCAATATCAGATATTCTGATATGGCTTGGCAAACAATGTGAAGTACTGCTGGCTCCACCTACAAGAATTATGGATGAAGAAGACATCTGGATTGGAGGTTGGAAAGTGCAAGTCAGACTTTGGCGACATGGCAATGTTACAATGCATTTGCCCAACTCTTTCTTCATAGGAAGAGAAAAAGGAAATTGTTTTTACTATGGTCAGCCAACCTTGTGCCATAGATGTGGTTCAGCCAGGCTCTTAAGTATTTCCTGTGATGTTCTAAAATGCAACTTGTGCCAGTCCGTGGCGAGAGGACAAGTTGTTGTACAAAGATTAAATGTAATCTATGTGGTCAATTTGGACATTCCTATCGGAGTTGTGCAGAAGCATGGCATAATATTTCAGGAATATGGGAACAGAAAGTGGATTTTGAAGAAAATTAAGCATGTTTTTGACCGTGCCTTGAAAGTTGCTGACAGAATTTTTTCAGATCAACCTGGGAAAGGAGTTTGCCCAGATCCACCTGTGGACAAAGTTCGCCTAGATCTACTGTCAGAAGAAGAATTTACAGACTGTGTAGACATGGCCCATGGAAAATTAGAAGATCCCTTAGAGGGAACCTTCTCAATCACTGGAAGAAGAATTTACAGATTCTGTTGACATGGGCCAAGGAATAGTAGAAGATCCTTTAGAGGGAACCTCCTCAAACTCACTTCCAGAAGGAAAACGGTCTGAGGATACAATGGAGGAACTTGCCAAGAGTGTAATCCTGGTGGGTGGTAAAGATAAAAACAGAACGCAGAACTGGATACAGCCTAAAAAAAGGAAGGTTACAGTAAAAAGGCTTGGAGGGACTCTTCGACTTCCTACAGGTCCTGCTGGTAAGGTTCCTCAGGTGCCTGTAAGAACAGTTTTTCTGCTCTTAGGAAGGATTAGGGTTCAAGAGCTGAAGACCCTGATGACATAGAGGAACTTTCCTTATCTGAAGAGGAGCATAATATGGATATTTCCATAGTGAACGACTCGGACATGATCCCACCTTCGGTGGCCACAAAGAGGTTTGGGTCATTGAGGGATAATGTGGGGAAAAAGAAAAAGTAATAGTTTTTTTTTGGGGGGGGGGGCTTAAAATGTTTGTTTATAAATGAATCCTTAAAAGGTAGAAGCTATTAATGTGGTAGTTAGGCTTTTATTTAGTTTCAATTAAAAATATGTATAAAGGAAATGTGAAGTTGCTGTTGAGGAGAGAGGTTGGAATAAGTGCGGAGTTTATATTTACATAGTGTAAGTTCGTACATAATGTGCAGGTTTTGTTTGAAATGTTTTTCTATAAATGGAATGCTGGAAAAAATATTTTCAATAGAAAAAGTGTTACTCCTATTACCCCATATACCCCCTCCCTATAACTCCTCCTATTACTCCATATAACTCCTATTACCCCATATACCCCCTCCCTATAACTCCTCCAGGATGGGCTGCAGGTGAGCTCCTGCTGGAGAACCAGATGGCCTTAGACCCAGGGGTTGGTGGCTGTGTGGTGGAGATGGAAGTAGGAGAGGCTGCAGGCGTGGTGTAGGCCTTGGTGAGGCTGAATGTAAGTTACAGGAGAGTTTGGAGAGAAGGAAAAAGCAGAACAGAACCTGCTTAAGAAAGAAAAGAACCAAGCTTTATTGCAGAGGTATAACAGTAAGAAGGCTGAGTTAGAGGAAGAAAACATTGCGTTAAGGAAATGTCGTGGTTCTGAGAGAGATGTGCACAAGAAGCAAATACATCTTCTGCATGTTGAATTAACCCAACTGGAGGGTGAGATTGCTAAAATAGCTGGGGTTTCAGTCAAACAGAAACGTTCCCTTTCAAAAATAATTGAAATGCTAACCCACAGTGTTGAGCAGGGCGCAGAGCAGTGTGCAGAGCAGGGTGCAGAGCTTTCTACAGGTGAAGGTAACAGCCCTGAAATAGGGTCCAGAAACTTCAGAGAAGGGGACTCACCCTCAGGTGTATCAGGCTGTTAGCAAGGATCTGTTCTAGAGCTTCCAGCATCCCAGGGGTTAATGGCAGAAGCAACAGAAGATGTGGTAAAAAGCCCATTACATGGAAAGAAAGCAGCAGACACCTGTGAGGTTAGGTTACCTAAGACTCCCACCCTGGGAGAAGTTGGAGAGATTACAGGGAATGGAGACCAGCAAAGTAAAAACCTAGAATGCCTGAGTGGTGATCAGGAGCAGCTGGAAATGGAGTTTGCTGCTGCTGAGAGCAGTGAGCCAGAGAACCCATGCTCACCTGGACTTACAGAACCACCCCCCTGCTTATTAGCAGGTCATGTGACTCAGAACTCTGAGAAGGGAGAACAGCAGTGGTAATCAGCAGCAATGAAGACAGCATTAACCCTGCAGTGCCTGGAATGAAATGAAGGATGTAGAGACTGAAAGTGCTGCTCCTATCCAAACAGTTCCTGATAATAGAGTGGCCCAATCGAAGATGGGGTAAAACAAAATAATGACATTAAGGTAACTCCAGGTCATACGGCCCCCCCTTCAGTCTGGAGTGGAGATCCTTTGCGAGCACTGTGACCAGAAATGCACAACCTTTGAAAAGGAGAAATGTGGTAATGTTGAGATATAAGGGCGCAGAGGAGATGAAGCCTGACAGGATTTTTGTAGGAAGACATCTATTAAAAGAATCCTTGGGCTTCAGAGCAGATGAAATTTATGCACTTATCCATGTTCCTGGTTCCTGTGAGTATGATGTCAGTTTTAAGAGACCTCAAGCTTTGGATATTTCTGGATAAGATATGAGTCTTAAAAACACTGAATTGTGGAAGCCCTTTGCGGCCATTCCTGTGACTAAACCGGAAACAAAGTCTGTAACAATTCTCTTCAGACATGAATCAGTCCCAATATCAGATATTCTGGTATGGCTTAGCAGACAATGTGACATACTGGCTCCACCTACGAGAATTATGGACGAGGAAGACATCTGGATTGGAGGCTGGAAAATACAAGTCAGACTTTGGCGACATGGCAATGTCACAAAGCATCTGCCCAACTCTTTCTTTATTGGGGGAGAGAGAGAGGAAACTGCTTTTACTATGGTCAGCCAACCTTGTGCCATAGATGTGGTTCAAACAGACATTTAAGCATGTCTTGTGATGTTCTAAAATGCAACTTGTGCCAGTCCTTGGGCCACGAGAGGCAAGCTGTACAATGATCAGATGTAACTTATGCGATAAATTTGGACATTCCTATACAAATTGCACAGAAGCATGGCATAATATTTCAAAAGTATGGGAGCAGGAAGTGGACTTTGAAGACAATGATGCACTTTATGACCGTGCCTTGAAAGTTGCAAACAGAATGTGTCCGGATCCTCCTGCAGACGGGGTTGGTCGGTTCGACCTAGGGATGGCGCTTGCCTTGATCCTCCTGGGGACAGAGCTTGTCCTGGCCCGCCTGTGATGGAGTTTGCCCAGACCCACTTACAGAAGAAACAATTATTGAGAGTGTAAACATGGCCCACGGAATGCCAGAAGACCCCTTAGAGGGAACCTCTTCAATTTACACCCAGCAGGGGAACAATCTGGGGAATCAGAGGATTCTACTATGATGGAAACCCAAGTGAGGGAAAATAATAAAAAAGGAAATGAGTAGACTTGGGCACATGGAAAAAAGAAAATGAAGAAGAGCACGGTAAAAAGACTTGGTGGGACTCTTCGACGTCCTGCAGGTAAAGTTCCTCAGGTAACTACAAAGAACCGTTTTTCTGCTCTTCGGAAGGATTGGGGGTCAAGAGCTGAGGACTCTAACAATGTACAGGAACTTTCCTTATCAGAAGAGGAACATAATATGGACGTTTCCAGAGAGACAGACTCGGGCATGACCCCACCTTCAGTGACCATTAAGAGGTTTGGGTCAATGGGGATAATGTGGGGAAAAAGAAAAAAAAGTAATGTTGCACCCTTTTTTTTGGTAAAAAATATCTGTTTCCATAAGTGATCCCTTAAAGGTAATAACTGTTAACGTGGCAAGTATAAAATCATGAAAGCCCGAACTTTAGCTTACAACGTATTAAAACATTGTGATGCAAATATCATTTTCTTACAGGAAACAAGATTAAATACAAAAAATGATATTTACAAAGCCAAGCAAGACTGGCAGGCAGGGCCTCATTTTGGTCCATGGAGTTACACCTTATGAAGGCGTAGCGATTTTATTTAAAGAGGTTGAGATGAGATGCCATAAACTGTTAGAAATTCAGGAAGGGCGATGCTTACTTCTAGATGTTACTGTGAATAAGTTAGACTTCCGTTTGATTAACATCTATGGACCACAAACAATGAAGGACCGTAAGGAATTATTTAGCAAGATAAGACCATTTCTGTTACTTCCAAAATGGTCATTTTTTGTGGTGATTTTAATAATATCTCTAGACTGAAAGATCGAGGTAAATCTATGATAGTCTAAATTATGATAGTAATTTCCTAAATAACCTGTGCAGGCAAGCGGACTTAGAAGATATTCATATTAAACATAATACTGAAGCATCCGGGTTTACTTACTATAAGGGCCAAAGTAAGAGCAGAATTGACCGTGTATATATTTAAAAAAATATGGTATCTTCAGGAATTAATTAATTCCTGTTGAATTTTCAGACCATTTAATGTTATCATTCACCCTGATATCAATGATACCTTGAGGATGGGTAAGGGCAGTTGAAATTAAACATCTCTACTTTTGAACATAGTGAGACACAAGACCTATTTAGAATATTTTATGAGGACCAGAGGTCATTACAAGGACTTTATGAAGATTTGGCAGATTGGTGGGAGGGAACACAACGGAATATAGTCTCGTTTGTAAGGAAACTAGCAAACAGGAAAAGTCAAAATAATTATAAAAAATATCAACTCTTAAGAGGTAAATTATGCCGGCTTTATTCGCAGTTGAATGAGGGTAAATTAATAGATCAGGGAGACATAAAGGTTGTTAAAGATAAAATGAAACAACTTCAATATGATAGATATGTATCACTAATAAAGGAGCGAGATTTTGGCTCACAGAAAACTTATATTTCACCAGATCCCTTTCTCAGCTGTAAAGGAGCAGTGGGAAAAAAAAGTAATCTATGGGCTTTATGACTCTGGTGGTAATTATAGAATCAAGAGTAAGGACATTTTGGATTTAGTTAGTAATTTCTATGCAGATTTATTTAAGGACAGCAATAGGGAGAAAAAGGAAATGATAGTATATTAATACATTGGTTATTCCTAAATTAACAAAGGTAGAAGAAACAAACCTGACAATGGAAGTACTAGATAGTGAGGTCAGGGATGTAATAAATGGGTTACAGAAGAATAAAACCCCAGGGACAGACGGCTTAACAGCAGAATTTTTTTAATTGTTTAGTGATTTGTTAGTTCCTGATTTGACTAAAGTCTTTAACATAATGTTGCAGGAAGGTAAGATACCCGGGTCATGTGCAAGTCTCTTCTGATTCTGTTACATAAAAAGAATGATCCAGCAGATATAAAGAACTGGAGACCAATTTCTTTATTGAACACAGATAGGAAAATCTTAGCCAGAATTTTGTTTAATAGATTGAGAGAGGTATCTGGGAAACTAATCTGTAAGGCTCAGTATTGTGGCATTAAAGGGCGTAATATCACAAACGCAGTCATACACGTAAGAGAGATTTTTTGAGGTTTGTAAAGCTCATAAATTAGAGAAATATGTTTTGTGCTTAGATCAAACTAAGGCATTTGACAGAGTAAACCACGTGTATCTCTGGGAAGTCTTATCCGCGTATGGTATTCCCAATTCCTTCATAGGATGGATATCCTTGTTATATAAAGATGCAGTGGGATGTCCACAAATAAATGGCTGGATAGGGAAAGAATTTAGCGTTAAGTCAGGGGTACGTCAAGGATGTCCTTTGAGTCCTCTTCTGTACGTTTATGCAGTAGATCCATTTTTAAGAAATTGGAATCAAATAATCTTATTGATGGGTTGAAATAGCAAAAATCGGACCCTGAAATGTATTGCGTATGCAGATGATATTTCATTGTCGTGTCGGGAAAAGAAGCTGCGGAAGAGACTTTTAAAAATATTAGAGATTTTTCAAGTGCTTCCAATTCTAAAGTTAACGTAGAAAAGAGTAGCGCGATTTGGCTAAGTCAGGAAACACTGGGTTTTACACTTCCAGGAACGATTCCAATAAGTGACGGCCCAATAAAATTCTGGGCGTAAAGTTTGGGAAGGAACAGTCAGAAATGCTAAATTGGAAAGAGAAGATAGAAATAGGTGAGGAGAAAATTAAGAAATGGAAGAATTGGAAGCTGTCTTTAGGGAAAGACTGGCAATAATTAAAACTTTCTTAGTACCAATTTTTGTTTATATCAGTTATATTTTTCCAATACTAGAAAATCTGAATACTAGAATTTTTAGTCTGTTTTTCCAGATGTTATGGGGAAATCGACTAAATTTGATCAAACGGAATACAACATACTTAGATCAGAAGAAGGGAGGTTTAAAAATGTTAAACCCTGTGGTGTTTTTTAATGTTATTTTTCTGAAATATAATTTTGCCCATATTATGCAGAAAAATGACCTGGTCTGGCAATGTGCTTTTGGAAATGGGTTAGTCCTTATGTATTGGCGTGGAGTGTGGGGGGACAAGTCAAAACTATGAGAGTGAAATCTGGCTATACCCCGGAGTATGTGGCCCAAAGTGTCAGACTTTTAAGAAGGTGGAAAATAAGCAATAGGGAGATAGAAATGTGTTCTAGGAAACACATTTATGAGAACATTATTGAGAAATGCTTTTCTTCCCATTAATCCTGAGAGATTGTGCGGGGGAAGATTTGAGTAAAGCATTAAAAAATTTGAATAGCATGAGAATTCCACCAAAATATAAGGATATTACCTGGTTGGCCTTTCATGGCAAATTATATGTACGAAGTAATATTAAACATATGAATGTATCAGACAGAATGTGTCCTAGAAATTCATGTAATAATGAGGTAGAAACAATGGATCATTTTGTTACAGTGTCCCTTTAGCAAAGCGATTTGGGAAAGAACGGCTTGTTTTTTTAAGACGCCAATTTTGGGAAACTTACATATTCAGAATGTATATATATGGAATTTTTAAGAATAAACATAAGTATAATGAAGGTACAATTTTCCTGATAATAGCAATTGTTAAGTATAATTTGTGGATGGCTAGGTGCCAGGTTTCAATCAAAAATGTGTACATTTCTGAGGATAAAGTTTTGAGGACATTATAAAAGCCGTAAGAAGAGTTACGGAAAATGAGAAATTGCTTTTAGAAAAGAAGTTTGGAACAAATGCTGGGTTAATATTTGTATAATGTAAGTCCGTCCATATTGTGCAGTTTTTGGTTTGTAAAGTGATTTGTGAAATGTAATGTTGGAATGTTTTTCAATAAAAAGAGTTCCTCCTATTACCCCATAAACCCCCTCCCTATAACTCCTCCTATTACCCCATAAACCCCTCCCTATAACTCCTCCTATTACCCCATATACCCGCTCCCTATAACTCCTCCTATTACCCCATAAACCCCTCCCTATAACTCCTCCTATTACCCCATATACCCGCTCCCTATAACTCCTCCTATTACCCCATATACCCGCTCCCTATAACTCCTCCTATTACCCATATACCCGCTCCCTATAACTCCTCCTATTACCCCATATACCCGCTCCCTATAACTCCTCCTATTACCCCATAAAGCCCCTCCTATAACTCCTCCTATTACCCCATATACCCGCTCCCTATAACTCCTCCTATTACCCCATATACCCGCTCCCTATAACGCCTCCTATTACCCCATATACCGCTCCCTATAACTCCTCCTATTACCCCATATACCCCCTCCCTATAACTCCTCCTATTACCCATATACCCCTCCCTATAACTCCTCCTATTACCCCATATACCCGCTCCCTATAACGCCTCCTATTACCCCATACACCCGCTCCTATAACGCCTCCTATTACCCCATATACCCCTCCCTATAACTCCTCCTATTACCCCATACACCCGCTCCCTATAACGCCTCCTATTACCCCATACACCCGCTCCCTATAACGCCATCCTATTACCCCATAGACCCGCTCCCTATAACGCCTCCTGATGTTACGTTGCTAGGTGAATATGACTATTACAGGACATAATGGCTTTGACACAAACACCCCCACAGAATATTCTGGGGTCACTTCCTTAGCCCGATGTAAGACGCTGCTTCGTGCCTGTCCTGTTTTCCCTCACTCCGGGACGGAGGAACTTCCTAAACTGCAAGCTGGGGTCTCCCGCCTGGCGCCCACGTTGTGCACCCAGTGGCACAGGCCACGGCGGGTGTGACCCGGGAGACCTGTGCAGTGGCAGCGTCACACACCATCCAGAAGAGGGCACCCATATCC
>NC_134488.1:47918846-47972376 GCF_040206685.1 Ascaphus truei | reverse complement strand
AGGGAAGGAGTAGGCGAGAAGGAGAGGAAGGAGTAGGCGAGAAGGAGAGGGAAGGAGCTAGGCGAGAAGGAGAGGAAGGAGTAGGCGAGAAGGAGAGGAAGGAGTAGGCGAGAAGGAGAGGGAAGGAGTAGGAGAGAAGGAGAGGGAAGGAGTAGGAGAGAAGGAGAGGGAAGGAGTAGGAGAGAAGGAGAGGGAAGGAGTAGGAGAGGAGGAAGGAGTAGGAGAGAAGGAGAGGGAAGGAGTAGGAGAGAAGGAGAGGGAAGGGAGGTAGGAGAGAAGGAGAGGAAGGAGTAGGCGAGAAGGAGAGGGAAGGAGTAGGCGAGAAGGAGAGGGAAGGAGTAGGCGAGAAGGAGAGAGCGAGAAGGAGTAGGCGAGAAGGAGAGGGAAGGAGTAGGCGAGAAGGAGAGGGAAGGAGTAGGCGAGAAGGAGAGGGAAGGAGTAGGCGAGAAGGAGAGGGAAGGAGTAGGCGAGAAGGAGAGGGAAGGAGTAGGCGAGAAGGAGAGGGAAGGAGTAGGCGAGAAGGAGAGGGAAGGAGTAGGAGAGAAGGAGAGGGAAGGAGTAGGCGAGAAGGAGAGGGAAGGAGTAGGCGAGAAGGAGAGGGAAGGAGTAGGCGAGAAGGAGAGGGAAGGAGTAGGCGAGAAGGAGAGGGAAGGAGTAGGCGAGAAGGAGAGGGAAGGAGTAGGCGAGAAGGAGAGGGAAGGAGTAGGCGAGAAGGAGAGGGAAGGAGTAGGCGGAGAGAGGGAGTAGGAGAGAAGGAGAGGGAAGGAGTAGGAGAGAAGGAGAGGGAAGGAGTAGGAGAGAAGGAGAGGGAAGGAGTAGGAGAGAAGGAGAGGGAAGGAGTAGGCGAGAAGGAGAGGGAAGGAGTAGGCGAGAAGGAGAGGGAAGGAGTAGGCGAGAAGGAGAGGGAAGGAGTAGGCGAGAAGGAGAGGGAAGGAGTAGGCGAGAAGGAGAGGGAAGGAGTAGGCGAGAAGGAGAGGGAAGGAGTAGGCGAGAAGGAGAGGGAAGGAGTAGGCGAGAAGGAGAGGGAAGGAGTAGGAGAGAAGGAGAGGGAAGGAGTAGGAGAGAAGGAGAGGGAAGGAGTAGGAGAGAAGGAGAGGGAAGGAGTAGGAGAGAAGGAGAGGGAAGGAGTAGGAGAGAAGGAGTAGGAGAGAAGGAGAGGGAAGGAGTAGGAGAGAAGGAGAGGGAAGGAGTAGGCGAGAAGGAGAGGGAAGGAGTAGGAGAGAAGGAGAGGGAAGGAGTAGGAGAGAAGGAGAGGGAAGGAGTAGGAGAGAAGGAGAGGGAAGGAGTAGGCGAGAAGGAGAGGGAAGGAGTAGGAGAGAAGGAGAGGGAAGGAGTAGGAGAGAAGGAGAGGGAAGGAGTAGGAGAGAAGGAGAGGGAAGGAGTAGGAGAGAAGGAGAGGGAAGGAGTAGGCGAGAAGGAGAGGGAAGGAGTAGGCGAGAAGGAGAGGGAAGGAGTAGGCGAGAAGGAGAGGGAAGGAGTAGGAGAGAAGGAGAGGAAGGAGTAGGAGAGGAAGAGTAGGAAGAGAAGGAGAGGGAAGGAGTAGGAGAGAAGGAGAGGGAAGGAGTAGGAGAGAAGGAGAGGGAAGGAGTAGGAGAGAAGGAGAGGGAAGGAGTAGAGAGAGGAAGGAGTAGGAGAGAAGGAGAGGGAAGGAGTAGGAGAGAAGGAGAGGGAAGGAGTAGGAGAGAAGGAGAGGGAAGGAGTAGGCGAGAAGGAGAGGGAAGGAGTAGGCGAGAAGGAGAGGGAAGGAGTAGGAGAGAAGGAGAGGGAAGGAGTAGGCGAGAAGGAGAGGGAAGGAGTAGGCGAGAAGGAGAGGGAAGGAGTAGGCGAGAAGGAGAGGGAAGGAGTAGGCGAGAAGGAGAGGGAAGGGAGTAGGAGAGGGAAGGAGAAGAGAGAAGGAGAGGGAAGGAGTAGGAGAGAAGGAGAGGGAAGGAGTAGGCGAGAAGGAGAGGGAAGGAGTAGGCGAGAAGGAGAGGGAAGGAGTAGGAGAGAAGGAGAGGGAAGGAGTAGGAGAGAAGGAGGAGGAGAGAAGGAGAGGAAGAGTAGGAGAGAAGGAGAGGGAAGGAGTAGGAGAGAAGGAGAGGGAAGGAGTAGGAGAGAAGGAGAGGGAAGGAGTAGGAGAGAAGGAGAGGGAAGGAGTAGGAGAGAAGGAGAGGGAAGGAGTAGGAGAGAAGGAGAGGGAAGGAGTAGGAGAGAAGGAGAGGGAAGGAGTAGGCGAGAAGGAGAGGGAAGGAGTAGGCGAGAAGGAGAGGGAAGGAGTAGGCGAGAAGGAGAGGGAAGGAGTAGGCGAGAAGGAGAGGGAAGGAGTAGGCGAGAAGGAGAGGGAAGGAGTAGGCGAGAAGGAGAGGGAAGGAGTAGGCGAGAAGGAGAGGGAAGGAGTAGGCGAGAAGGAGAGGAAGGAGTAGGCGAGAAGGAGAGGGAAGGAGTAGGCGAGAAGGAGAGGGAAGGAGTAGGCGAGAAGGAGAGGGAAGGAGTAGGCGAGAAGGAGAGGGAAGGAGTAGGCGAGAAGGAGAGGGAAGGAGTAGGAGAGAAGGAGAGGGAAGGAGTAGGAGAGAGAGAGGAGAGGGAAGGAGTAGGAGAGAAGGAGAGGGAAGGAGTAGGAGAGAAGGAGAGGGAAGGAGTAGGAGAGAAGGAGAGGGAAGGAGTAGGAGAGAAGGAGAGGGAAGGAGTAGGCGAGAAGGAGAGGGAAGGAGTAGGAGAGAAGGAGAGGGAAGGAGTAGGCGAGAAGGAGAGGGAAGGAGTAGGCGAGAAGGAGAGGGAAGGAGTAGGCGAGAAGGAGAGGGAAGGAGTAGGCGAGAAGGAGAGGGAAGGAGTAGGAGAGAAGGAGAGGGAAGGAGTAGGCGAGAAGGAGAGGGAAGGAGTAGGCGAGAAGGAGAGGGAAGGAGTAGGCGAGAAGGAGAGGGAAGGAGTAGGCGAGAAGGAGAGGGAAGGAGTAGGCGAGAAGGAGAGGGAAGGAGTAGGCGAGAAGGAGAGGGAAGGAGTAGGCGAGAAGGAGAGGGAAGGAGTAGGAGAGAAGGAGAGGGAAGGAGTAGGAGAGAAGGAGAGGGAAGGAGTAGGCGAGAAGGAGAGGGAAGGAGTAGGCGAGAAGGAGAGGGAAGGAGTAGGCGAGAAGGAGAGGGAAGGAGTAGGAGAGAAGGAGAGGGAAGGAGTAGGCGAGAAGGAGAGGGAAGGAGTAGGCGAGAAGGAGAGGGAAGGAGTAGGCGAGAAGGAGAGGGAAGGAGTAGGCGAGAAGGAGAGGGAAGGAGTAGGCGAGAGAGAGGAGTAGGCGAGAAGGAGAGGGAAGGAGTAGGCGAGAAGGAGAGGGAAGGAGTAGGAGAGAAGGAGAGGGAAGGAGTAGGAGAGAAGGAGAGGGAAGGAGTAGGCGAGAAGGAGAGGGAAGGAGTAGGAGAGAAGGAGAGGGAAGGAGTAGGAGAGAAGGAGAGGGAAGGAGTAGGCGAGAAGGAGAGGGAAGGAGTAGGCGAGAAGGAGAGGGAAGGAGTAGGCGAGAAGGAGAGGAAGGAGTAGGCGAGAAGGAGAGGGAAGGAGTAGGCGAGAAGGAGAGGGAAGGAGTAGGCGAGAAGGAGAGGGAAGGAGTAGGAGAGAAGGAGTAGGAGAGGAAGGAGTAGGAGAGAAGGAGAGGGAAGGAGTAGGCGAGAAGGAGAGGGAAGGAGTAGGAGAGAAGGAGAGGGAAGGAGTAGGAGAGAAGGAGTAGGAGAGAAGGAGAGGGAAGGAGTAGGAGAGAAGGAGAGGGAAGGAGTAGGAGAGAAGGAGAGGGAAGGAGTAGGCGAGAAGGAGAGGGAAGGAGTAGGAGAGAAGGAGAGGGAAGGAGTAGGAGAGAAGGAGTAGGAGAGAAGGAGAGGGAAGGAGTAGGAGAGAAGGAGAGGGAAGGAGTAGGAGAGAGAAGGAGTAGGAGAGAAGGAGAGGGAAGGAGTAGGAGAGAAGGAGAGGGAAGGAGTAGGCGAGAAGGAGAGGGAAGGAGTAGGAGAGAAGGAGAGGGAAGGAGTAGGCGAGAAGGAGAGGGAAGGAGTAGACGAGAAGGAGAGGGAAGGAGTAGGAGAGAAGGAGAGGGAAGGAGTAGGAGAGGAGTAGGAGAGAAGGAGAGGAAGGAGTAGGAGAGAGGAGAGGGAAGGAGTAGGAGAGAAGGAGAGGGAAGGAGTAGGCGAGAAGGAGAGGGAAGGAGTAGGCGAGAAGGAGAGGGAAGGAGTAGGCGAGAAGGAGAGGGAAGGAGTAGGCGAGAAGGAGAGGGAAGGAGTAGGCGAGAAGGAGAGGGAAGGAGTAGGCGAGAAGGAGAGGGAAGGAGTAGGCGAGAAGGAGAGGGAAGGAGTAGGCGAGAAGGAGAGGGAAGGAGTAAGCGAGAAGGAGAGGGAAGGAGTAGGCGAGAAGGAGAGGGAAGGAGTAGGCGAGAAGGAGAGGGAAGGAGTAGGCGAGAAGGAGAGGAAGGAGTAGGCGAGAAGGAGAGGGAAGGAGTAGGCGAGAAGGAGAGGGAAGGAGTAGGAGAGAAGGAGTAGGAGAGAAGGAGAGGAAGGAGTAGGAGAGAAGGAGAGGGAAGGAGTAGGAGAGAAGGAGAGGGAAGGAGTAGGAGAGAAGGAGAGGGAAGGAGTAGGAGAGAAGGAGAGGGAAGGAGTAGGAGAGAAGGAGAGGGAAGGAGTAGGAGAGAAGGAGAGGGAAGGAGTAGGCGAGAAGGAGAGGGAAGGAGTAGGCGAGAAGGAGAGGGAAGGAGTAGGCGAGGAGAGGGAAGGAGTAGGCGAGAAGGAGAGGGAAGGAGTAGGCGAGAAGGAGAGGGAAGGAGTAGGCGAGAAGGAGAGGGAAGGAGTAGGCGAGAAGGAGAGGGAAGGAGTAGGAGAGAAGGAGAGGGAAGGAGTAGGAGAGAAGGAGTAGGAGAGAAGGAGAGGGAAGGAGTAGGAGAGAAGGAGAGGGAAGGAGTAGGAGAGAAGGAGAGGGAAGGAGTAGGAGAGAAGGAGAGGGAAGGAGTAGGAGAGAAGGAGAGGGAAGGAGTAGGAGAGAAGGAGAGGGAAGGAGTAGGAGAGAAGGAGAGGGAAGGAGTAGGAGAAGGAGAGGGAAGGAGTAGGAGAGAAGGAGAGGGAAGGAGTAGGAGAGAAGGAGAGGGAAGGAGTAGGCGAGAGAAGGAGAGGGAAGGAGTAGGCGAGAAGGAGAGGGAAGGAGTAGGCGAGAAGGAGAGGGAAGGAGTAGGCGAGAAGGAGAGGGAAGGAGTAGGAGAGAAGGAGAGGGAAGGAGTAGGAGAGAAGGAGTAGGAGAGAAGGAGAGGGAAGGAGTAGGAGAGAAGGAGAGGGAAGGAGTAGGAGAGAAGGAGAGGGAAGGAGTAGGAGAGAAGGAGAGGGAAGGAGTAGGAGAGAAGGAGAGGAAGGAGTAGGAGAGAGGAGAGGGAAGGAGTAGGAGAGAAGGAGAGGGAAGGAGTAGGAGAGAAGGAGAGGGAAGGAGTAGGAGAGAAGGAGAGGGAAGGAGTAGGAGAGAAGGAGAGGGAAGGAGTAGGCGAGAAGGAGAGGGAAGGAGTAGGCGAGAAGGAGAGGGAAGGAGTAGGCGAGAAGGAGAGGGAAGGAGTAGGCGAGAAGGAGAGGGAAGGAGTAGGCGAGAAGGAGAGGGAAGGAGTAGGCGAGAAGGAGAGGGAAGGAGTAGGCGAGAAGGAGAGGGAAGGAGTAGGCGAGAAGGAGAGGGAAGGAGTAGGAGAGAAGGAGAGGGAAGGAGTAGGAGAGAAGGAGAGGGAAGGAGTAGGAGAGAAGGAGAGGGAAGGAGTAGGAGAGAAGGAGAGGAAGAGTAGGAGAGAAGGAGAGGGAAGGAGTAGGAGAGAAGGAGTAGGAGAGAAGGAGAGGGAAGGAGTAGGAGAGAAGGAGAGGGAAGGAGTAGGAGAGAAGGAGAGGGAAGGAGTAGGAGAGAAGGAGAGGGAAGGAGTAGGAGAGAAGGAGAGGGAAGGAGTAGGAGAGGAGAGGGAAGGAGTAGGAGAGAAGGAGAGGGAAGGAGTAGGAGAGAAGGAGAGGGAAGGAGTAGGAGAGAAGGAGAGGGAAGGAGTAGGAGAGAAGGAGAGGGAAGGAGTAGGAGAGAAGGAGAGGGAAGGAGTAGGAGAGAAGGAGAGGGAAGGAGTAGGAGAGAAGGAGAGGGAAGGAGTAGGCGAGAAGGAGAGGGAAGGAGTAGGCGAGAAGGAGAGGAAGGAGTAGGCGAGAAGGAGAGGGAAGGAGTAGGCGAGAAGGAGAGGGAAGGAGTAGGCGAGAAGGAGAGGGAAGGAGTAGCGAGAAGGAGAGGGAAGGAGTAGGCGAGAAGGAGAGGGAAGGAGTAGGAGAGAAGGAGAGGGAAGGAGTAGGAGAGAAGGAGAGGGAAGGAGTAGGAGAGAAGGAGAGGGAAGGAGTAGGAGAGAAGGAGTAGGAGAGAAGGAGAGGGAAGGAGTAGGAGAGAAGGAGAGGGAAGGAGTAGGAGAGAAGGAGAGGGAAGGAGTAGGAGAGAAGGAGTAGGAGAGAAGGAGTAGGAGAGAAGGAGTAGGCGAGAAGGAGTAGGAGAGAAGGAGTAGGAGAGAAGGAGAGGGAAGGAGTAGGAGAGAAGGAGAGGGAAGGAGTAGGCGAGAAGGAGAGGGAAGGAGTAGGCGAGAAGGAGAGGGAAGGAGTAGGCGAGAAGGAGAGGGAAGGAGTAGGCGAGAAGGAGAGGGAAGGAGTAGGCGAGAAGGAGAGGGAAGGAGTAGGCGAGAAGGAGAGGGAAGGAGTAGGCGAGAAGGAGAGGGAAGGAGTAGGCGAGAAGGAGAGGGAAGGAGTAGGCGAGAAGGAGAGGGAAGGAGTAGGCGAGAAGGAGAGGGAAGGAGTAGGCGAGAAGGAGAGGGAAGGAGTAGGAGAGAAGGAGAGGGAAGGAGTAGGAGAGAAGGAGTAGGAGAGAAGGAGAGGAAGGAGTAGGAGAGAAGGAGAGGGAAGGAGTAGGAGAGAAGGAGAGGGAAGGAGTAGGAGAGAAGGAGAGGGAAGGAGTAGGAGAGAAGGAGAGGGAAGGAGTAGGAGAGAAGGAGAGGGAAGGAGTAGGAGAGAAGGAGAGGGAAGGAGTAGGCGAGAAGGAGAGGGAAGGAGTAGGCGAGAGAGAGGGAAGGAGTAGGCGAGAAGGAGAGGGAAGGAGTAGGAGAGAGTAGGAGAGAAGGAGAGGAGGAGAGGAGAGTAGGAGAGAAGGAGAGGGAAGGAGTAGGCGAGAAGGAGAGGGAAGGAGTAGGAGAGAAGGAGAGGGAAGGAGTAGGAGAGAAGGAGAGGGAAGGAGTAGGAGAGAAGGAGAGGGAAGGAGTAGGAGAGAAGGAGAGGGAAGGAGTAGGAGAGAAGGAGAGGGAAGGAGTAGGAGAGAAGGAGTAGGAGAGAAGGAGAGGGAAGGAGTAGGAGAGAAGGAGAGGGAAGGAGTAGGAGAGAAGGAGTAGGAGAGAAGGAGAGGGAAGGAGTAGGAGAGAAGGAGAGGGAAGGAGTAGGAGAGAAGGAGAGGGAAGGAGTAGGAGAGGGAAGGAGTAGGAGAGAAGGAGAGGAAGGAGTAGACGAGAAGGAGAGGGAAGGAGTAGGAGAGAAGGAGAGGGAAGGAGTAGGAGAGGAGTAGGAGAGAAGGAGAGGGAAGGAGTAGGAGAGAAGGAGAGGGAAGGAGTAGGCGAGAAGGAGAGGGAAGGAGTAGGCGAGAAGGAGAGGGAAGGAGAAGGCGAGAAGGAGAGGGAAGGAGTAAGCGAGAAGGAGAGGGAAGGAGTAGGCGAGAAGTAGAGGGAAGGAGTAGGAGAGAAGGAGAGGGAAGGAGTAGGAGAGAAGGAGTAGGAGAGAAGGAGTAGGAGAGAAGGAGTAGGAGAGAAGGAGAGGGAAGGAGTAGGAGAGAAGGAGAGGGAAGGAGTAGGAGAGAAGGAGAGGGAAGGAGTAGGAGAGAAGGAGAGGGAAGGAGTAGGAGAGAAGGAGAGGGAAGGAGTAGGAGAGAAGGAGAGGGAAGGAGTAGGGAGAAGGAGAGGAAGGAGTAGGAAGGAGTAGGCGAGAAGGAGAGGGAAGGAGTAGGCGAGAAGGAGAGGGAAGGAGTAGGCGAGAAGGAGAGGGAAGGAGTAGGCGAGAAGGAGAGGGAAGGAGTAGGCGAGAAGGAGAGGGAAGGAGTAGGCGAGAAGGAGAGGGAAGGAAGTAGGCGAGAAGGAGAGGGAAGGAGTAGGAGAGAAGGAGAGGGAAGGAGTAGGAGAGAAGGAGAGGGAAGGAGTAGGCGAGAAGGAGAGGAAGGAGTAGGAGAGAAGGAGAGGGAAGGAGAAGGAGAGAAGGAGAGGGAAGGAGTAGGAGAGAAGGAGTAGGAGAGAAGGAGAGGGAAGGAGTAGGAGAGAAGGAGAGGGAAGGAGTAGGAGAGAAGGAGAGGGAAGGAGTAGGAGAGAAGGAGAGGGAAGGAGTAGGAGAGAAGGAGAGGGAAGGAGTAGGAGAGAAGGAGAGGGAAGGAGTAGGAGAGAAGGAGAGGGAAGGAGTAGGAGAGAAGGAGAGGGAAGGAGTAGGAGAGAAGGAGAGGGAAGGAGTAGGAGAGAAGGAGAGGGAAGGAGTAGGAGAGAAGGAGAGGGAAGGAGTAGGAGAGAAGGAGAGGGAAGGAGTAGGCGAGAAGGAGAGGGAAGGAGTAGGCGAGAAGGAGAGGAAGGAGTAGGCGAGAAGGAGAGGGAAGGAGTAGGCGAGAAGGAGAGGGAAGGAGTAGGCGAGAAGGAGAGGGAAGGAGTAGGCGAGAAGGAGAGGGAAGGAGTAGGCGAGAAGGAGAGGGAAGGAGTAGGAGAGAAGGAGAAGGAAGGAGTAGGAGAGAAGGAGAGGGAAGGAGTAGGAGAGAAGGAGAGGGAAGGAGTAGGAGAGAAGGAGAGGGAAGGAGTAGGAGAGAAGGAGTAGGAGAGAAGGAGAGGGAAGGAGTAGGAGAGAAGGAGAGGGAAGGAGTAGGAGAGAAGGAGAGGGAAGGAGTAGGAGAGAAGGAGAGGGAAGGAGTAGGAGAGAAGGAGTAGGAGAGAAGGAGTAGGAGAGAAGGAGTAGGCGAGAAGGAGTAGGAGAGAAGGAGTAGGAGAGAAGGAGAGGGAAGGAGTAGGAGAGAAGGAGAGGGAAGGAGTAGGCGAGAAGGAGAGGGAAGGAGTAGGCGAGAAGGAGAGGGAAGGAGTAGGCGAGAAGGAGAGGGAAGGAGTAGGCGAGAAGGAGAGGGAAGGAGTAGGCGAGAAGGAGAGGGAAGGAGTAGGCGAGAAGGAGAGGGAAGGAGTAGGCGAGAAGGAGAGGGAAGGAGTAGGCGAGAAGGAGAGGGAAGGAGTAGGCGAGAAGGAGAGGAAGGAGTAAGCGAGAAGGAGAGGGAAGGAGTAGGCGAGAAGGAGAGGGAAGGAGTAGGCGAGAAGGAGAGGGAAGGAGTAGGAGAGAAGGAGAGGGAAGGAGTAGGAGAGAAGGAGTAGGAGAGAAGGAGAGGGAAGGAGTAGGAGAGAAGGAGAGGGAAGGAGTAGGAGAGAAGGAGAGGGAAGGAGTAGGAGAGAAGGAGAGGGAAGGAGTAGGAGAGAAGGAGAGGGAAGGAGTAGGAGAGAAGGAGAGGGAAGGAGTAGGAGAGAAGGAGAGGGAAGGAGTAGGAGAGAAGGAGAGGGAAGGAGTAGGCGAGAAGGAGAGGGAAGGAGTAGGCGAGGAGAGGGAAGGAGTAGGCGAGAAGGAGAGGGAAGGAGTAGGCGAGAAGGAGAGGGAAGGAGTAGGCGAGAAGGAGAGGGAAGGAGTAGGCGAGAAGGAGAGGGAAGGAGTAGGCGAGAAGGAGAGGGAAGGAGTAGGCGAGAAGGAGAGGAAGGAGTAGGAGAGAAGGAGAGGGAAGGAGTAGGAGAGAAGGAGAGGGAAGGAGTAGGAGAGAAGGAGAGGGAAGGAGTAGGAGAGAAGGAGAGGGAAGGAGTAGGAGAGAAGGAGAGGGAAGGAGTAGGAGAGAAGGAGAGGGAAGGAGTAGGAGAGAAGGGGAGGGAAGGAGTAGGAGAGAAGGAGTAGGAGAGAAGGAGAGGGAAGGAGTAGGAGAGAAGGAGAGGGAAGGAGTAGGAGAGAAGGAGAGGGAAGGAGTAGGAGAGAAGGAGAGGGAAGGAGTAGGAGAGAAGGAGAGGGAAGGAGTAGGAGAGAAGGAGAGGGAAGGAGTAGGAGAGAAGGAGAGGGAAGGAGTAGGAGAGAAGGAGTAGGAGAGAAGGAGAGGGAAGGAGTAGGCGAGAAGGAGAGGGAAGGAGTAGGCGAGAAGGAGAGGGAAGGAGTAGGCGAGAAGGAGAGGGAAGGAGTAGGCGAGAAGGAGAGGGAAGGAGTAGGCGAGAAGGAGAGGGAAGGAGTAGGCGAGAAGGAGAGGGAAGGAGTAGGCGAGAAGGAGAGGGAAGGAGTAGGCGAGAAGGAGAGGGAAGGAGTAGGCGAGAAGGAGAGGGAAGGAGTAGGCGAGGAGAGGAAGGAGAAGGCGAGAAGGAGAGGGAAGGAGTAGGCGAGAAGGAGAGGGAAGGAGTAGGCGAGAAGGAGAGGGAAGGAGTAGGAGAGAAGGAGAGGGAAGGAGTAGGAGAGGAAGGAGTAGGAGAGAAGGAGAGGGAAGGAGTAGGAGAGAAGGAGAGGGAAGGAGTAGGAGAGAAGGAGAGGAAGGAGTAGGAGAGAAGGAGAGGGAAGGAGTAGGCGAGAAGGAGAGGGAAGGAGTAGGCGAGAAGGAGAGGGAAGGAGTAGGCGAGAAGGAGAGGGAAGGAGTAGGCGAGAAGGAGAGGGAAGGAGTAGGCGAGAAGGAGAGGGAAGGAGTAGGCGAGAAGGAGAGGGAAGGAGTAGGCGAGAAGGAGAGGAAGGAGTAGGCGAGAAGGAGAGGGAAGGAGTAGGAGAGAAGGAGAGGGAAGGAGTAGGAGAGAAGGAGAGGGAAGGAGTAGGAGAGAAGGAGAGGGAAGGAGTAGGAGAGAAGGAGAGGAAGGAGTAGGAGAGAAGGAGTAGGAGAGAAGGAGAGGGAAGGAGTAGGAGAGAAGGAGAGGGAAGGAGTAGGAGAGAAGGAGAGGGAAGGAGTAGGAGAGAAGGAGAGGGAAGGAGTAGGAGAGAAGGAGAGGGAAGGAGTAGGAGAGAAGGAGAGGGAAGGAGTAGGAGAGAAGGAGAGGGAAGGAGTAGGAGAGAAGGAGAGGGAAGGAGTAGGAGAGAAGGAGAGGGAAGGAGTAGGAGAGAAGGAGAGGGAAGGAGTAGGCGAGAAGGAGAGGGAAGGAGTAGGCGAGAAGGAGAGGGAAGGAGTAGGCGAGAAGGAGAGGAAGGAGTAGGCGAGAAGGAGAGGGAAGGAGTAGGCGAGAAGGAGAGGGAAGGAGTAGGCGAGAAGGAGAGGGAAGGAGTAGGCGAGAAGGAGAGGGAAGGAGTAGGCGAGAAGGAGAGGGAAGGAGTAGGCGAGAAGGAGAGGGAAGGAGTAGCGAGAAGGAGAGGGAAGGAGTAGGCGAGAAGGAGAGGAAGGAGTAGGCGAGAAGGAGAGGGAAGGAGTAGGAGAGAAGGAGAGGGAAGGAGTAGGAGAGAAGGAGTAGGAGAGAAGGAGAGGAAGGAGTAGGAGAGAAGGAGAGGGAAGGAGTAGGAGAGAAGGAGAGGGAAGGAGTAGGAGAGAAGGAGAGGGAAGGAGTAGGAGAGAAGGAGAGGGAAGGAGTAGGAGAGAAGGAGAGGGAAGGAGTAGGAGAGAAGGAGAGGGAAGGAGTAGGCGAGAAGGAGAGGGAAGGAGTAGGCGAGGAGAGGGAAGGAGTAGGCGAGAAGGAGAGGGAAGGAGTAGGAGAGGAGTAGGAGAGAAGGAGAGGGAAGGAGTAGGAGAGAAGGAGAGGGAAGGAGTAGGCGAGAAGGAGAGGGAAGGAGTAGGAGAGAAGGAGAGGGAAGGAGTAGGAGAGAAGGAGAGGGAAGGAGTAGGAGAGAAGGAGAGGGAAGGAGTAGGAGAGAAGGAGAGGGAAGGAGTAGGAGAGAAGGAGAGGGAAGGAGTAGGAGAGAAGGAGAGGGAAGGAGTAGGAGAGAAGGAGTAGGAGAGAAGGAGAGGGAAGGAGTAGGAGAGAAGGAGAGGGAAGGAGTAGGAGAGAAGGAGTAGGAGAGACGGAGAGGGAAGGAGTAGGAGAGAAGGAGAGGGAAGGAGTAGGAGAGAAGGAGAGGGAAGGAGTAGGAGAGAAGGAGAGGGAAGGAGTAGACGAGAAGGAGAGGGAAGGAGTAGGAGAGAAGGAGAGGGAAGGAGTAGGAGAGGAGTAGGAGAGAAGGAGAGGGAAGGAGTAGGAGAGAAGGAGAGGGAAGGAGTAGGCGAGAAGGAGAGGGAAGGAGTAGGCGAGAAGGAGAGGGAAGGAGAAGGCGAGAAGGAGAGGGAAGGAGTAAGCGAGAAGGAGAGGGAAGGAGTAGGCGAGAAGGAGAGGGAAGGAGTAGGCGAGAAGGAGAGGGAAGGAGTAGGAGAGAAGGAGAGGGAAGGAGTAGGAGAGAGGAGTAGGAGAGAAGGAGAGGGAAGGAGTAGGAGAGAAGGAGAGGGAAGGAGTAGGAGAGAAGGAGAGGGAAGGAGTAGGAGAGAAGGAGAGGGAAGGAGTAGGAGAGAAGGAGAGGGAAGGAGTAGGAGAGAAGGAGAGGGAAGGAGTAGGAGAGAAGGAGAGGGAAGGAGTAGGCGAGAAGGAGAGGGAAGGAGTAGGCGAGAAGGAGAGGGAAGGAGTAGGCGAGAAGGAGAGGGAAGGAGTAGGCGAGAAGGAGAGGGAAGGAGTAGGCGAGAAGGAGAGGGAAGGAGTAGGCGAGAAGGAGAGGGAAGGAGTAGGCGAGAAGGAGAGGGAAGAGTAGGCGAGAAGGAGAGGGAAGGAGTAGGAGAGAAGGAGAGGGAAGGAGTAGGAGAGAAGGAGAGGGAAGGAGTAGGAGAGAAGGAGAGGGAAGGAGTAGGAGAGAAGGAGAGGGAAGGAGAAGGAGAGAAGGAGAGGGAAGGAGTAGGAGAGAAGGAGTAGGAGAGAAGGAGAGGGAAGGAGTAGGAGAGAAGGAGAGGAAGGAGTAGGAGAGAAGGAGAGGGAAGGAGTAGGAGAGAAGGAGAGGGAAGGAGTAGGAGAGAAGGAGAGGGAAGGAGTAGGAGAGAAGGAGAGGGAAGGAGTAGGAGAGAAGGAGAGGGAAGGAGTAGGAGAGAAGGAGAGGGAAGGAGTAGGAGAGAAGGAGAGGGAAGGAGTAGGAGAGAAGGAGAGGGAAGGAGTAGGAGAGAAGGAGAGGGAAGGAGTAGGAGAGAAGGAGAGGGAAGGAGTAGGAGAGAAGGAGAGGGAAGGAGTAGGCGAGAAGGAGAGGGAAGGAGTAGGCGAGAAGGAGAGGGAAGGAGTAGGCGAGAAGGAGAGGGAAGGAGTAGGCGAGAAGGAGAGGGAAGGAGTAGGCGAGAAGGAGAGGGAAGGAGTAGGCGAGAAGGAGAGGGAAGGAGTAGGCGAGAAGGAGAGGGAAGGAGTAGGAGAGAAGGAGAGGGAAGGAGTAGGAGAGAAGGAGAGGGAAGGAGTAGGAGAGAAGGAGAGGGAAGGAGTAGGAGAGAAGGAGAGGGAAGGAGTAGGAGAGAAGGAGTAGGAGAGAAGGAGAGGGAAGGAGTAGGAGAGAAGGAGAGGGAAGGAGTAGGAGAGAAGGAGAGGGAAGGAGTAGGAGAGAAGGAGAGGGAAGGAGTAGGAGAGAAGGAGAGGAGAGAAGGAGTAGGAGAGAAGGAGTAGGCGAGAAGGAGTAGGAGAGAAGGAGTAGGAGAGAAGGAGAGGGAAGGAGTAGGGTAGGAGAGAAGGAGAGGGAAGGAGTAGGCAGAGAAGGAGAGAGGAAGGAGTAGGCGAGAAGGAGAGGGAAGGAGTAGGCGAGAAGGAGAGGGAAGGAGTAGGCGAGAAGGAGAGGGAAGGAGGTAGGCGAGAAGGAGAGGGAAGAGTAGGCGAGAAGGAGAGGGAAGGAGTAGGCGAGAAGGAGAGGGAAGGAGTAGGCGAGAAGGAGAGGGAAGGAGTAGGCGAGAAGGAGAGGGAAGGAGTAGGCGAGAAGGAGAGGGAAGGAGTAGGAGAGAAGGAGAGGGAGAAGGAGAAGGAGAGGAAGGAGTAGGAGAGAAGGAGAGGGAAGGAGTAGGAGAGAAGGAGAGGGAAGGAGTAGGAGAGAAGGAGAGGGAAGGAGTAGGAGAGAAGGAGAGGGAAGGAGTAGGAGAGAAGGAGAGGGAAGGAGGAGTAGGAGAGAAGGAGAGGGAAGGAGTAGGAGAGAAGGAGAGGAGGAGAAGAGAGGAGGAGTAGGAGAGAAGGAGAGGGAAGGAGTAGGCGAGAAGGAGAGGGAAGGAGTAGGCGAGAGAGAGGAGAGGGAAGGAGTAGGCGAGAAGGAGAGGGAAGGAGTAGGCGAGAAGGAGAGGGAAGGAGTAGGCGAGAAGGAGAGGGAAGGAGTAGGCGAGAAGGAGAGGGAAGGAGTAGGAGAGAAGGAGAGGGAAGGAGTAGGAGAGAAGGAGAGGGAAGGAGTAGGAGAGAAGGAGAGGGAAGGAGTAGGAGAGAAGGAGAGGGAAGGAGTAGGAGAGAAGGAGAGGAAGGAGTAGGAGAGAAGGAGAGGGAAGGAGTAGGAGAGAAGGGAGAGGGAAGGAGTAGGAGAGAAGGAGTAGGAGAGAAGAGGAGAGGGAAGGAGTAGGAGAGAAGGAGAGGGAAGGAGTAGGAGAGAAGGAGAGGGAAGGAGTAGGAGAGAAGGAGAGGGAAGGAGTAGGAGAGAAGGAGAGGGAAGGAGTAGGAGAGAAGGAGAGGGAAGGAGTAGGAGAGAAGGAGAGGGAAGGAGTAGGCGAGAAGGAGAGGGAAGGAGTAGGAGAGAAGGAGAGGGAAGGAGTAGGCGAGAAGGAGAGGGAAGGAGTAGGCGAGAAGGAGAGGGAAGAGTAGGCGAGAGGAGAGGGAAGGAGTAGGCGAGAAGGAGAGGGAAGGAGTAGGCGAGAAGGAGAGGAAGGAGTAGGCGAGAAGGAGAGGGAAGGAGTAGGCGAGAAGGAGAGGGAAGGAGTAGGCGAGAGAGAGGGAAGGAGAAGGCGAGAAGGAGAGGGAAGGAGTAAGCGAGAAGGAGAGGGAAGGAGTAGGCGAGAAGGAGAGGAAGGAGTAGGCGAGAAGGAGAGGGAAGGAGTAGGAGAGAAGGAGAGGGAAGGAGTAGGAGAGAAGGAGTAGGAGAGAAGGAGAGGGAAGGAGTAGGAGAGAAGGAGAGGGAAGGAGTAGGAGAGAAGGAGAGGGAAGGAGTAGGAGAGAAGGAGAGGGAAGGAGTAGGAGAGAAGGAGAGGGAAGGAGTAGGAGAGAAGGAAGGAGTAGGAGAGAAGGAGAGGGAAGGAGTAGGAGAGAAGGAGAGGGAAGGAGTAGGAGAGAAGGAGAGGGAAGGAGTAGGCGAGAAGGAGAGGGAAGGAGTTGGAGAGGAAGGAGTAGGCGAGAAGGAGAGGGAAGGAGTAGGCGAGAAGGAGAGGGAAGGAGTAGGCGAGAAGGAGAGGGAAGGAGTAGGCGAGAAGGAGAGGGAAGGAGTAGGCGAGAAGGAGAGGGAAGGAGTAGGCGAGAAGGAGAGGGAAGGAGTAGGAGAGAAGGAGAGGGAAGGAGTAGGAGAGAAGGAGAGGGAAGGAGTAGGAGAGAAGGAGAGGGAAGGAGTAGGAGAGAAGGAAGGAGAGGGAAGGAGTAGGGAGAGGGAAGGAGTAGGAGAGAAGGAGAGGGAAGGAGTAGGAGAGAAGGAGAGGGAAGGAGTAGGAGAGAAGGAGAGGGAAGGAGTAGGAGAGAAGGAGAGGGAAGGAGTAGGAGAGAAGGAGAGGGAAGGAGTAGGAGAGAAGGAGAGGGAAGGAGTAGGAGAGAAGGAGAGGGAAGGAGTAGGAGAGAAGGAGAGGGAAGGAGTAGGAGAGAAGGAGAGGGAAGGAGTAGGCGAGAGGAGAGGGAAGGAGTAGGCGAGAAGGAGAGGGAAGGAGTAGGCGAGAAGGAGAGGGAAGGAGTAGGCGAGAAGGAGAGGGAAGGAGTAGGCGAGAAGGAGAGGGAAGGAGTAGGCGAGAAGGAGAGGGAAGGAGTAGGCGAGAAGGAGAGGGAAGGAGTAGGCGAGAAGGAGAGGGAAGGAGTAGGCGAGAAGGAGAGGGAAGGAGTAGGCGAGAAGGAGAGGGAAGGAGTAGGCGAGAAGGAGAGGGAAGGAGTAGGCGAGAAGGAGAGGGAAGGAGTAGGAGAGAAGGAGAGGGAAGGAGTAGGAGAGAAGGAGAGGGAAGGAGTAGGAGAGAAGGAGAGGGAAGGAGTAGGAGAGAAGGAGTAGGAGAGAAGGAGAGGGAAGGAGTTGGAGAGAAGGAGAGGAAGGAGTAGAGAGAGAAGGAGAGGGAAGGAGTAGGAGAGAAGGAGAGGAAGGAGTAGGAGAGAAGGAGTAGGAGAGAAGGAGTAGGAGAGAAGGAGTAGGCGAGAAGGAGTAGGTGAGAAGGAGTAGGAGAGAAGGAGTAGGCGCGAGAAGGAGTAGGAGAGAAGGAGAGGGAAGGAGTAGGAGAGAAGGAGTAGGAGAGAAGGAGAGGGAAGGAGTAGGAGAGAAGGAGAGAGAGTAGGAGAGAAGGAAGGCGTGAGAAGGAAGGCGTGAGAGGGAAGGCGTGAGAGGGAAGGCGGGAGAGGGAAGGAGTAGGCGAGAAGGAGAGGGAAGGAGTAGGCGAGAAGGAGAGGGAAGGAGTAGGCGAGAAGGAGAGGGAAGGAGTAGGCGAGAAGGAGAGGGAAGGAGTAGGAGAGAAGGAGAGGGAAGGAGTAGGAGAGAAGGAGAGGGAAGGAGTAGGAGAGAAGGAGAGGGAAGGAGTAGGAGAGAAGGAGAGGGAAGGAGTAGGAGAGAAGGAGAGGGAAGGAGTAGGAGAGAAGGAGAGGGAAGGAGTAGGAGAGAAGGAGAGGAAGGAGTAGGAGAGAAGGAGTAGGAGAGAAGGAGAGGGAAGGAGTAGGAGAGAAGGAGAGGGAAGGAGTAGGAGAGAAGGAGGGAAGGAGTAGGAGAGAAGGAGAGGGAAGGAGTAGGAGAGAAGGAGTAGGAGAGAAGGAGTAGGAGAGAAGGAGTAGGCGGAGAAGGAGTAGGAGAGAAGGAGTAGGAGAGAAGGAGAGGGAAGGAGTAGGAGAGAAGGAGTAGGAGAGAAGGAGAGGGAAGGAGTAGGAGAGAAGGAGTAGGAGAGAAGGAGAGGGAAGGAGTAGGAGAGAAGGAGAGAGAGTAGGAGAGAAGGAAGGCGTGAGAAGGAAGGCGTGAGAGGGAAGGCGTGAGAGGGAAGGCGGGTGAGAGAGGGATGGAGAGGGAAGGCTGTGAGAGGGAGAGGGAAGGAGTAGGAGAGAGAGTAGGAGAGAAGGAGAGAGAGTAGTGGAGAGAGGGGGAAGGAGGGAGAGGAGAGGGAGGAGAGGGGGAAGGAGGGAGAGGGAGGGAGAGGGGGAAGGAGGGAGAGGGAGGGAAGGGGAGAGAGGAGGAGGGGAGGGAAGGGGTGAGAGGGGGAAGGGTGAGAGAGGGGGAAGGGGAGAGAGGGGGAAGGGGAGAGAGGTGGAAGGGGGAGAGAGGGGGAAGGGGAGAGAGGGGAAGGGGAGAGAGGGGGAAGGGGAGAGAGGGGGAAGGGGAGAGAGAGGGGAAGGGGAGAGAGGGGGAAGGGGAGAGAGGGGAAGGGGAGAGGAGGGGAAGGGGAGAGAGGGGAAGACGAGAGGGGGAAGGGGAGAGAGGGGGAGAGAGGGAGAGAGGGGGAAGGGTGAGAGAGGGGGAAGGGGAGGAGGGGGTGGGGGAAGGGAGAGGGAGGGGGAAGGGAAAGATGAGGAGGGAGAGGAGAGAGGGACGAGGAGAGAGGGAAGAGAGAGAGAGGGAAGAGGAGAGAGGAAGAGGAAGAGAGAAGAGCGAGAGAGAGAGAGGAAGAGGAGAGAGAGAGAGAGAGAGAAGAGAGAGAGTGAGAGAAGAGAGAGAAGAGAGAGAGAAGAGAAGAGAGAAGAGATAGAGCAGAGAGAGAGAGAGAGAAGAGAGAGAAGGAGCAGGAGAGAGAAAGAGAGAGAGAGAGAAGGAGCAGGAGAGAGAAGGAGCAGGAGAGAGAAGAGAAAGAGGGAGAGGGAGGAGAGAGAGAGAAAATAATGAGAATGAGAGAGATAGAGAATGAGAGAGATAGAGAATGAGGGAATGAAGGAGAGAATGAGAGAGATAGAGAATGAGCGGAATGAAGGAGAGAATGAGAGAGATAGAGAATGAGGGAATGAAGGAGAGAATGAGAGAGGGAGACTGAAGGAGAGAATGAGAGAGAGATGAGGAATGAGAATGAGAGAGAGAGACTGACAGGAGTGAGTGAGAGAGAGAGACGCGGTCACACAGACAGAAGGGTGTAGTGCAGCGACACGCGGTCACACAAACAGAAGGGTGCAGTGCAGCGAGACGCGGTCACACAGACAGAAGGGCGCAGTGCAGCGACACGCAGTCACACAGACAGAAGGGCGCAGTGCAGCGACACGCAGTCACACAGACAGAAGGGCGCAGTGCAGCGACACGCGGTCACACAGACAGAAGGGCGCAGTGCAGCGACACGCGGTCACTACAGACAGAAGGGCGCAGTGCAGCGAGACGCGGTCACACAGACAGAAGGGCGCAGTGCAGCGACACGCGGTCACACAGACAGAAGGGCGCAGTGCAGCGACACGCGGTCACACAGACAGGAAGGGGCGCAGTGCAGCGAGACGCGGTCACACAGACAGAAGGGTGCAGTGCAGCGACACGCGGTCACACAGACAGAAGGGCGCAGTGCAGCGACACGCGGTCACACAGACAGAAGGGCGCAGTGCAGCGACACGCGGTCACACAGACAGAAGGGTGCAGTGCAGCGAGACGCGGTCACACAGACAGAAGGGTGCAGTGCAGCGACACGCGGTCACACAGACAGAAGGGCGCAGTGCAGCGACACGCGGTTCACAGACAGAAGGGCGCAGTGCAGCGACACGCGGTCACACAGACAGAAGGGGCGCAGTGCAGCGACACGCGGTCACACAGACAGAAGGGCGCAGTGCAGCGAGACGCGGTCACACAGACAGAAGGGCGCAGTGAAGCGAGAGTCGGTCACACAGACAGAAGGGTGCAGTGCAGCGACACGCGGTCACACAGACAGACGGGCGCAGTGCAGCGACACGCGGTCACACAGACAGAAGGGCGCAGTGCAGCGACACGCGGTCACACAGACAGAAGGGCGCAGTGCAGCGACACGCGGTCACACAGACAGAAGGGTGCAGTGCAGCGACACGCGGTCACACAGACAGAAGGGCGCAGTGCAGCGACACGCGGTCACACAGACAGAAGGGCGCAGTGCAGCGACACGCGGTCACACAGACAGAAGGGCGCAGTGCAGCGACACGCGGTCACACAGACAGAAGGGTGTGCAGTGCAGCGACACAGCGCCGTCACACAGACAGAAGGGGCGCAGTGGGCGCAGTGCAGCGACACGCGGTCACACAGACAGACGGGCGCAGTGCAGCGACACGCGGTCACACAGACAGAAGGGCGCAGTGCAGCGACACGCGGTCACACAGACAGAAGGGCGTAGTGCAGCGACACACGGTCACACAGACAGACGGGCGCAGTGCAGCGGACACGGTCACACAGACAGACGGGCGCAGTGCAGCGACACGCGGTCACACAGACAGAAGGGTGCAGTGCAGCGACACGCGGTCACACAGACAGAAGGGCGCAGTGCAGCGACACGCGGTCACACAGACAGACGGGCGCAGTGCAGCGACACACGGTCACACAGACAGAAGGGCGCAGTGCAGCGACACGCGGTCACACAGACAGAAGGGTGCAGTGCAGCGACACGCGGTCACACAGACAGAAGGGCGCAGTGCAGCGACACGCGGTCACACAGACAGACGGGCGCAGTGCAGCGACACGCGGTCACACAGACAGAAGGGGCGCAGTGCAGCGACACGCGGTCACACAGACAGAAGGGCGCAGTGCAGCGAGACGCGGTCACACAGACAGAAGGGCGCAGTGAAGCGAGAGTCGGTCACACAGACAGAAGGGTGCAGTGCAGCGACACGCGGTCACACAGACAGACGGGCGCAGTGCAGCGACACGCGGTCACACAGACAGAAGGGCGCAGTGCAGCGACACGCGGTCACACAGACAGAAGGGCGCAGTGCAGCGACATGCGGTCACACAGACAGAAGGGTGCAGTGCAGCGACACACGGTCACACAGACAGGAGGGCACAGTGCAGCGACACGCGGTCACACAGACAGAAGGGCGCAGTGCAGCGACACGCGGTCACACAGACAGAAGGGCGCAGTGCAGCGACACGCGGTCACACAGACAGAAGGGCGCAGTGCAGCGACACACGGTCACACAGACAGAAGGGCGCAGTGCAGCGACACGCGGTCACACAGACAGAGGGCGCAGTGCAGCGACACGCGGTCACACAGACAGAAGGGCGCAGTGCAGCGACACGCGGTCACACAGACAGAAGGGCGCAGTGCAGCGACACACGGTCACACAGACAGACGGGCGCAGTGCAGCGAGACACGGTCACACAGACAGACGGGCGCAGTGCAGCGACACGCGGTCACACAGACAGAAGGGTGCAGTGCAGCGACACGCGGTCACACAGACAGAAGGGCGCAGTGCAGCGACACGCGGTCACACAGACAGACGGGCGCAGTGCAGCGACACATGGTCACACAGACAGAAGGGCGCAGTGCAGCGACACGCGGTCACACAGACAGAAGGGTGCAGTGCAGCGACACGCGGTCACACAGACAGAAGGGCGCAGTGCAGCGACACGCGGTCACACAGACAGAAGGGCGCAGTGCAGCGACATGCGGTCACACAGACAGAAGGGCGCAGTGCAGCGACACGCGGTCACACAGACAGACGGGCGCAGTGCAGCGAGACACGGTCACACAGACAGACGGGCGCAGTGCAGCGACACGCGGTCACACAGACAGACGGGCGCAGTGCAGCGACACGCGGTCACACAGACAGAAGGGCGCAGTGCAGCGACACACGGTCACACAGACAGACGGGCGCAGTGCAGCGACACGCGGTCACACAGACAGACGGGCGCAGTGCAGCAACACGCGGTCACACAGACAGACGGGCGCAGTGCATCGAGACACGGTCACACAGACAGAAGGGCGCAGTGCAGCGACACGCGGTCACACAGACAGACGGGCGCAGTGCAGCGACACGCGGTCACACAGACAGACGGGCGCAGTGCAGCGACACACGGTCACACAGACAGAAGGGCGCAGTGCAGCGAGACGCGGTCACACAGACAGACGGGTGCAGTGCAGCGACACGCGGTCACACAGACAGACGGGTGCAGTGCAGCGACACGCGGTCACACAGACAGAAGGGCGCAGTGCAGCGAGACGCGGTCACAGACAGGAGGGCGCAGTGCAACGAGACGCGGTCACACAGACAGACGGGCGCAGTGCAGCGACACGCGGTCACACAGACAGGAGGGCGCAGTGCAGCGACACGCGGTCACACAGACAGGAGGGCGCAGTGCAACGAGACGCGGTCACACAGACAGACGGGCGCAGTGCAGCGACACGCGGTCACACAGACAGGAGGGCGCAGTCAGCGACACCCCCAGCAGGGGCCAGTCACGCCGGTCACACAGACAGAAGGGTGCAGTGCAGCGACACGCGGTCACACAGACAGACGGGCGCAGTGCAGCAACACGCGGTCACACAGACAGACGGGCGCAGTGCAGCGACACGCGGTCACACAGACAGACGGGCGCAGTGCAGCGACACGCGGTCACACAGACAGACGGGCGCAGTGCAGCAACACGCGGTCACACAGACAGACGGGCGCAGTGCAGCGACACGCGGTCACACAGACAGACGGGCGCAGTGCAGCGACACGCGGTCACACAGACAGAAGGGCGCAGTGCAGCGACACGCGGTCACACAGACAGAAGGGCGCAGTGCAGCGACACGCGGTCACACAGACAGAAGGGCGCAGTGCAGCGACACGCGGTCACACAGACAGACGGGCGCAGTGCAGCGAGACGCGGTCACACAGACAGACGGGCGCAGTGCAGCGAGACGCGGTCACACAGACAGAAGGGCGCAGTGCAGCGACACGCGGTCACACAGACAGACGGGCGCAGTGCAGCGACACGCGGTCACACAGACAGAAGGGCGCAGTGCAGCGACACGCGGTCACAGACAGAAGGGCGCAGTGCAGCGACACGCGGTCACACAGACAGAAGGGCGCAGTGCAGCGAGACGCGGTCACACAGACAGACGGGCGCAGTGCAGCGAGACGCGGTCACACAGACAGACGGGCGCAGTGCAGCGAGACGCGGTCACACAGACAGACGGGCGCAGTGCAGCGAGACGCGGTCACACAGACAGACGGGCGCAGTGCAGCGAGACGCGGTCACACAGACAGAAGGGCGCAGTGCAGCGACACGCGGTCACACAGACAGACGGGCGCAGTGCAGCGAGACGCGGTCACACAGACAGGAGGGCGCAGTGCAACGACACGCAGTCACACAGACAGACGGGCGCAGTGCAGCGACACGCGGTCACACAGACAGACGGGCGCAGTGCAGCGAGACACGGTCACACAGACAGACGGGCGCAGTGCAGCGACACGCGGTCACACAGACAGAAGGGCGCAGTGCAGCGACACGCGGTCACACAGACAGAAGGGCGCAGTGCAGCGACACGCGGTCACACAGACAGGAGGGCGCAGTACAGCGACACGCGGTCACACAGACAGACGGGCGCAGTGCAGCGACACGCGGTCACACAGACAGACGGGTGCAGTGCAGCGACACGCGGTCACACAGACAGGAGGGCGCAGTACAGCGACACGCGGTCACACAGACAGAAGGGCGCAGTGCAGCGACACGCGGTCACACAGACAGAAGGGCGCAGTGCAGCGACACGCGGTCACACAGACAGACGGGCGCAGTGCAGCGAGACGCGGTCACACAGACAGACGGGCGCAGTGCAGCGACACACGGTCACACAGACAGAAGGGTGCAGTGCAGCGACACGCGGTCACACAGACAGACGGGCGCAGTGCAGCGACACGCGGTCACACAGACAGGAGGGCGCAGTGCAGCGACACGCGGTCACACAGACAGACGGGCGCAGTGCAGCGACACGCGGTCACACAGACAGAAGGGCGCAGTGCAGCGACACGCGGTCACACAGACAGAAGGGCGCAGTGCAGCGACACGCGGTCACACAGACAGAAGGGCGCAGTGCAGCGACACGCGGTCACACAGACAGAAGGGCGCAGTGCAGCGACACACGGTCACACAGACAGAAGGGCGCAGTGCAGCGACACGCGGTCACACAGACAGAAGGGCGCAGTGCAGCGACACGCGGTCACACAGACAGACGGGCGCAGTGCAGCGACACACGGTCACACAGACAGAAGGGTGCAGTGCAGCGACACGCGGTCACACAGACAGACGGGCGCAGTGCAGCGACACGCAGTCACACAGACAGAAGGGCGCAGTGCAGCGACACGCGGTCACACAGACAGACGGGCGCAGTGCAGCGACACGCAGTCACACAGACAGAAGGGCGCAGTGCAGCGACACGCGGTCACACAGACAGACGGGCGCAGTGCAGCGAGACGCGGTCACACAGACAGAAGGGCGCAGTGCAGCGACACGCAGTCACACAGACAGAAGGGCGCAGTGCAGCGACACGCCGGTCACACAGACAGAAGGGCGCAGTGCAGCGAGACGCGGTCACACAGACAGAAGGGCGCAGTGCAGCGACATGCGGTCACACAGACAGAAGGGCGCAGTGCAGCGACACGCGGTCACACAGACAGACGGGCGCAGTGCAGCGAGACACGGTCACACAGACAGACGGGCGCAGTGCAGCGACACGCGGTCACACAGACAGACGGGCGCAGTGCAGCGACACGCGGTCACACAGACAGAAGGGCGCAGTGCAGCGACACACGGTCACACAGACAGACGGGCGCAGTGCAGCGACACGCGGTCACACAGACAGAAGAGGCGCAGTGCAGCGAGACGCGGTCACACAGACAGGAGGGCGCAGTGCAACGAGACGCGGTCACACAGACAGACGGGCGCAGTGCAGCGACACGCGGTCACACAGACAGACGGGCGCAGTGCAGCGACACGCGGTCACACAGACAGGAGGGCGCAGTACAGCGACACGCGGTCACACAGACAGACGGGCGCAGTGCAGCGACACACGGTCACACAGACAGAAGGGTGCAGTGCAGCGAGACGCGGTCACACAGACAGAAGGGCGCAGTGCAGCGACACGCGGTCACACAGACAGAAGGGCGCAGTGCAGCGACACGCGGTCACAGACAGGAGGGCGCAGTGCAGCGAGACGCGGTCACACAGACAGGAGGGCACAGTGCAGCGACACGCGGTCACAGACAGGAGGGCGCAGTGCAGCAAGACGCGGTCACGCAGACAGGAGGGCGCAGTGCAGCGAGACGCGGTCACACAGACAGGAGGGCGCAGTGCAGTTGGAGTGTAACAGTCCCACCCTCACAATCCATGTGTTCCTCCCCAGTTCCCTGCTGGTGCAGCTGGAGGTGATCAGACACATGGGAGCAGAACTCTTCCATCCTGGAGGAGACGTATGTGCAGGATCCCCACTCACACTGCAGGAGCAGGCACACACTGCGCTTCACACCCCTCCCTGCGGGGGCAGCGTCCACCATCCTGAAAGACATACAATGAGTGACACTGCTCTTTCCAAAGAGTAACATTACCCCCACAATGAGTGAGACTGCCTCCTAATGAGTAACACTTCCCCCACCAATGAGTGAGACTGCCCCCATCTCCCAATGAGCTGACTCCCCAATGAGAGACACTGACCACCCCAATGAGCAAGACTGACCCACCCAATGAGACACTACCCCCCCCCCCCAAATGAGCGATACTGCTCTCCAATGAGGGACTGCCCTTCCCAAATGAGACCCGGCCCCCCAATGAGACACTGACCCCCCCCACAATGAGACTGCCTCCTAATGAGCGAGACTGCCCCCACCTCCCAATGAGCGAGACTGACCCTCCCCAATGAGGGAGACTGACCCTCCCCAATGAGGGAGACTGACCCCCCCCCAATGAGAGACACTGCCCCCCCCCAATGAGGGAGACTGCCCCCCCCCCCAATGAGGGAGACTGATCCCCCCCCCAATGAAGAAGACTGATCCCTCCTCCCCAATGAGGAAGACTGATCCCCCCCCCCCAATGAGGGAGACTGACCCCCCCCCCAATGAGGGAGACTGATCCCCCCCCCCAATGAGGGACTGCCCCCATCTCCCAATGAGCTGACTCCCCAATGAGAGACACTGACCACCCCAATGAGCAAGACTGACCCACCCAATGAGACACTACCCCCCCCCCCCAAATGAGCGATACTGCTCTCCCAATGAGGGACTGCCCTTCCCAAATGAGACCCGGCCCCCCAATGAGACACTGACCCCCCCACAATGAGACTGCCTCCTAATGAGCGAGACTGCCCCCCACCTCCCAATGAGCGAGACTGACCCTCCCCAATGAGGGAGACTGACCCTCCCCAATGAGGGAGACTGACCCCCCCAATGAGAGACACTGCCCCCCCCCAATGAGGGAGACTGCCCCCCCCCAATGAGGGAGACTGATCCCCCCCCCCAATGAAGAAGACTGATCCCTCCTCCCCCAATGAGGGAGACTGATCCCCCCCCCCAATGAGGGAGACTGACCCCCCCCCAATGAGGGAGACTGATCCCCCCCCCCCAATGAGGGAGACTGACCCCCCCCCAATGAGGGAGACTGATCCCCCCCCCAAATGAGGGAGACTGATCCCCCTCCCCAATGAGGGAGACTGATCCCCCCCCCCCCAATGAGGGAGACTGATCCCCCCCCCCAATGAGGGAGACTGATCCCACCCAATGAGAGAGACTGACCCTCCCCTATGAGAGAGACACTGCCCCCCCCCCCCAGTGAGAGACTGATTTCCCCCCCCCCAATGAGGGAGACTGATATCCCCCCCCCCCCAATGAGGGAGACTGATTTCCCCCCCCCCCAATGAGGGAGACTGATTCCCCTCCCCCCAATGAGGGAGACTGATCCCCCCCAATGAGGGAGACTGACCCTCCCCAATGAGAGACACTGCCCCCCCCAATGAGAGAGACTCATTCCCCCCCCCCAATGAAGGAGACTGATCCCCCCCCCCCCAATGAGGGAGACTGATCCCCCCCCCCCCCAATGAGGGAGACTGATCCCCCCCCCCCCAATGAGGGAGACTGATCCCCCCCCAATGAGGGAGACTGATCCCCCCCCCCAATGAGGGAGACTGATCCCCCCCCAATGAGGGAGACTGATCCCCCCCCAATGAGGGAGACTGATCCCCCCCCCCCAATGAGGGAGACTGATCCCCCCCCCCCCAATGAGGGAGACTGATCCCCCCCCCCCCCAATGAGGGAGACTGATCCCCCCCCCCAATGAGGGAGACTGATTCCCCCCCCCAATGAGGGAGACTGATTCCCCCCCCAATGAGGGAGACTGATCCTCCCCAATGAGGGAGACTGATCCCCCCCCCAATGAGGGAGACTGATCCCCCCCCAATGAGGGAGACTGATCCCCCCCCCAATGAGGGAGACTGATCCCTCCCCAATGAGGGAGACTGACCCTCCCCAATGAGGGAGACACTGCCCCCCCCCAATGAGAGAGACACTGCCCCCCCAATGAGAGACACTGCCCCCCCAATGAGAGACACTGCCCCCCCCAATGAGAGAGACACTGCCCCCCCCCAATGAGAGAGACATTGCCCCCCCAATGAGAGAGACACTGCCCCCCCCAATGAGAGAGACACTGCCCCCCCCCCAATGAGAGAGACACTGCCCCCCCCCAATGAGAGAGACACTGCCCCCCCCCAATGAGAGAGACACTGCCCCCCCCCCCAATGAGAGAGACACTGCCCCCCCAATGAGAGAGACACTGCCCCCCCAATGAGAGAGACACTGCCCCCCCAATGAGAGAGACACTGCCCCCCCAATGAGAGAGACACTGCCCCCCCAATGAGAGAGACACTGCCCCCCCCCCCAATGAGAAAGACACTGCCCCCCCAATGAGGGAGACTGACCCCCCCAATGAGGGAGACTGATCCCCCCCAATGAGGGAGACTGATGCCCCCCCAATGAGGGAGACTGACACCCCCCCCAATGAGGGAGACTGATCCCCCCCAATGAGGGAGACTGATCCCCCCCAATGAGGGAGACTGACCCTCCCCAATGAGGGAGACACTGCCCCCCCCAATGAGAGAGACTCATTCCCCCCCCCCCCCAATGAAGGAGACTGATCCCCCCCCCCCAATGAGGGAGACTGATCCCCCCCCCCCCAATGAGGGAGACTGATCCCCCCCCCCCAATGAGGGAGACTGATCCCCCCCCCCCAATGAGGGAGACTGATTTCCCCCCCCCCCCAATGAGGGAGACTGATCCCCCCCCCCAATGAGGGAGACTGATCCCTCCCCAATGAGGGAGACTGACCCTCCCCAATGAGGGAGACACTGCCCCCCCCAATGAGAGAGACACTGCCCCCCCCAATGAGAGAGACACTGCCCCCCCCAATGAGAGAGACACTGCCCCCCCCAATGAGAGAGACACTGCCCCCCCCAATGAGAGAGACACTGCCCCCCCCCAATGAGAGAGACACTGCCCCCCCCCAATGAGAGAGACACTGCCCCCCCAATGAGGGAGACTGACCCCCCCAATGAGGGAGACTGATCCCCCCCCAATGAGGGAGACTGATCCCCCCCCCCCAATGAGGGAGACTGATCCCCCCCCAATGAGGGAGACTGATCCCCCCCAATGAGGGAGACTGATCCCCCCCAATGAGGGAGACTGACCTCCCCCCTCCCAATTGCAGGGAGACTGATCCCCCCCAATGAGGGAGACTGATCCCCCCCCCCCCCCCCAATGAGGGAGACTGATCCCCCCCCAATGAGGGAGACTGATCCCACCCCAATGAGGGAAACTGATCCCCCCCAATGAGGGAGACTGATCCCCCCCCCCCCCAATGAGGGAGACTGATCCCCCCCCAATGAGGGAGACTGATCCCCCCCCAATGAGGGAGACTGATCCCCCCCAATGAGGGAGACTGATCCCCCCCCAATGAGGGAGACTGATCCCCCCCCAATGAGGGAGACTGATCCCCCCCCAATGAGGGAGACTGAACCCCCCCCCCCAATGAGGGAGACTGACCCCCCCCCCAATGAGGGAGACTGATCCCCCCCCAATGAGGGAGACTGATCCCCCCCAATGAGGGAGACTGACCCCCCCCCCCCAATGAGGGAGACTGATCGCCCCCCCCCAATGAGGGAGACTGATCGCCCCCCCCCCAATGAGGGAGACTGATCCCCCCAATGAGGGAGACTGACCCTCCCCAATGAGAGAGACACTGCCCCCCCCAATGAGAGACACTGCCCCCCCCCCCAGTGAGAGAGACTGATTCCCCCCCCCCAATGAGGGAGACTGATTTCCCCCCCCCCCCCCAATGAGGGAGACCGATTCCCCCCCCCCCAATGAGGGAGACTGATCCCCCCCAATGAGGGAGACTGACCCTCCCCAATGAGAGACACTGCCCCCCCCCAATGAGAGAGACTCACCCCCCCCCCCAATGAAGGAGACTGATCCCCCCCCCAATGAAGGAGACTGATCCCCCCCCAATGAGGGAGACTGATCCCCCCCCCAATGAGGGAGACTGATCCCCCCCCCCCAATGAGGGAGACTGATCCCCCCCCCAATGAGGGAGACTGATCCCCCCCCCAATGAGGGAGACTGATCCCCCCCCCAATGAGGGAGACAGACGTGATCCCCCCCCCAATGAGGGAGACTGATTCCCCCCCCAATGAGGGAGACTGATTCCCCCCCCAATGAGGGAGACTGATTCCCCCCCCAATGAGGGAGACTGATCCCCCCCAATGAGGGAGACTGATCCCCCCCCCAATGAGGGAGACTGTTCCCCCCCCCCCCAATGAGGGAGACTGATCCCTCCCCAATGAGGGAGACTGACCCTCCCCAATGAGGGAGACACTGCCCCCCCAATGAGAGAGACACTGCCCCCCCAATGAGAGAGACACTGCCCCCCCCCAATGAGAGAGACACTGCCCCCCCAATGAGAGAGACACTGCCCCCCCCAATGAGAGAGACACTGCCCCCCCCCAATGAGAGAGACACTGCCCCCCAATGAGGGAGACTGACCCTCCCCAATGAGAGAGACACTGCCCCCCCAATGAGAGACACTGCCCCCCCCCCAGTGAGAGAGACTGATTCCCCCCCCCAATGAGGGAGACTGATATCCCCCCCCAATGAGGGAGACTGACTCTCCCCCCCCCCCCAATGAGGGAGACTGATTCCCCCCCCCCAATGAGGGAGACTGATCCCCTCCCAATGAGGGAGACTGACCCTCCCCAATGAGAGACACTGCCCCCCCCAATGAGAGAGACACTGCCCCCCCCCCAATGAGAGAGACTCACCCCCCCCCAATGAAGGAGACTGATCCCTCCCCCCAATGAGGGAGACTGATCCCCCCCCCCCCAATGAGGGAGACTGATCCCCCCCAATGAGGGAGACTGATCCCCCCCCCCCCAATGAGGGAGACTGATCCCCCCCCCAATGAGGGAGACTGATCCCCCCCCCTAATGAGGGAGACTGATCCCCCCCTAATGAGGGAGACTGATCCCCCCCCCAATGAGGGAGACTGATCCCCCCCCCCCAATGAGGGAGACTGATCCCCCCCCCCCAATGAGGGAGACCTGATCCCCCCCCCAATGAGGGAGACTGATTCCCCCCCCAATGAGGGAGACTGATTCCCCCCCCAATGAGGGAGACTGATTCCCCCCCCAATGAGGGAGACTGATCCCCCCCAATGAGGGAGACTGATCCCCCCCCAATGAGGGAGACTGATCCCCCCCCAATGAGGGAGACTGATCCCCCCCCCCCAATGAGGGAGACTGATCCCTCCCCAATGAGGGAGACTGACCCTCCCCAATGAGGGTGACACTGCCCCCCCAATGAGGGAGACACTGCCCCCCCAATGAGAGAGACACTGCCCCCCCAATGAGAGAGACACTGCCCCCCCAATGAGAGAGACACTGCCCCCCCCAATGAGAGAGACACTGCCCCCCCCCCAATGAGAGAGACACTGCCCCCCCCAATGAGAGAGACACTGCCCCCCCCCCCAATGAGAGAGACACTGCCCCCCCAATGAGGGAGAATGATCCCCCCCCAATGAGGGAGACTGATCCCCCCCAATGAGGGAGACTGATCCCCCCCCAATGAGGGAGACTGATCCCTCCCCAATGAGGGAGACTGATCCCTCCCCAATGAGGGAGACTGACCCTCCCCAATGAGGGAGACACTGCCCCCCCCCAATGAGAGACACACTGCCCCCCCCAATGAGAGACACACTGCCCCCTCCCAATGAGACACACTGCCTCCCCTCCCAATGAGACACACTGCCCCCTCCCAATGAGACACACTGCCCCCTCCCAATGAGACACACTGCCCCCTCCCAATGAGACACACTGCCCCCTCCCAATGAGACACACTGCCCCCCTCCCAATGAGACACACTGCCCCCCCCCCCGAGACACACTGCCCCCCCCCCCGAGACACACTGCCCCCCCCCCCAATGAGACACACTGCCCCCTCCCAATGAGACACACTGCCCCCTCCCAATGAGACACACTGCCCCCTCCCAATGAGACACACCTGCCCCCTCCCAATGAGACACACTGCCCCCTCCCATGAGACACACTGCCCCTCCCAATGAGACACACTGCCCCCTCCCAATGAAACACACTGCCCCCTCCCAATGAGACACACTGCCCCCTCCCAATGAGACACACTGCCCCCTCCCAATGAGACACACTGCCCCCTCCCAATGAGACACACTGCCCCCTCCCAATGAGACACACTGCCCCCTCCCAATGAGACACACTGCCCCCTCCCAATGAGACACACTGCCCCCCCCAATGAGACACACTGCCCCCTCCCCAATGAGACACAATGCCCCTCCCCAATGAGACACAATGCCCCCCCAATGAGACACAATGCCCCCCCAATGAGACACAATGCCCCCCCCAATGAGACACACTGCCCCCCCCCAATGAGACACACTGCCCCCCAATGAGACACATTGCCCCCCCAATGAGACACATTGCCCCCCCATTGAGACACATTGCCCCCCCCCCACCCGATGAGACACACTGCCCCCCCCAATGAGACACACTGCCCCCCCCCAATGAGACACACTGCCCCCCCCCCAATGAGACACACACTGCCCCCCCCCCAATGAGACACATTGCCCCCCCCAATGAGACACACTGACCCCCCCAATGAGACACACTGACCCCCCCCCCAATGAGACACACTGACCCCCCCAATGAGACACACTGACCCCCCCCCCATGAGACACACTGCCACCCCCCCCCCAATGAGACACACTGCCCCCCCCCAATGAGACACACTGCCCCCCCCAATGAGACACACTGACCCCCCCAATGAGACACACTGCCCCCCCAATGAGACACACTGCCCCCCCCCCAATGAGACACACTGCCCCCCCCCAATGAGACACACTGAACCCCCCCCAATGAGACACACTGACCCCCCCAATGAGACACACTGACCCCCCCAATGAGACACACTGACCCCCCCAATGAGACACACTGCCCCCCCCCAATGAGACACACTGAACCCCCCCAATGAGACACACTGACCCCCCCAATGAGACACACTGACCCCCCCCAATGAGACACACTGCCCCCCCCAATGAGACACACTGCCCCCCCCCAATGAGACACACTGCCCCCCCAATGAGACACACTGCCCCCCCCCAATGAGACACACTGCCCCCCCCCCCAATGAGACACACTGCCCCCCCTCCCAGTGAGACACACTGCCCCCCTCCCAGTGAGACACACTGCCCCCCCCAATGAGACACATTGCCCCCCCCAATGAGACACAT
Source organism: Ascaphus truei (assembly GCF_040206685.1). Lineage (NCBI taxonomy): Eukaryota > Metazoa > Chordata > Amphibia > Anura > Ascaphidae > Ascaphus > Ascaphus truei. The sequence goes on along the minus strand of NC_134488.1, from coordinate 47,940,596 downwards.
TGCCCCCCCCAATGAGACACAATTGCCCCCCCCAATGAGACACATTGCCCCCCCCAATGAGACACATTGCCCCCCCCAATGAGACACACTGACCCCCCCCCCAATGAGACACACTGACCCCCCCCAATGAGACACACTGACCCCCCCCAATGAGACACACTGAACCCCCCCCACATGAGACACACTGCCACCCCCCCCCCCAATGAGACACACTGCCCCCCAATGAGACACCACTGCCCCCCAATGAGACACACTGACCCCCCCAATGAGACACACAGACCCCCCCCAATGAGACACACTGCCCCCCCAATGAGACACACTGCCCCCCCCCCCAATGAGACACACTGCCCCCCCCCCAATGAGACACACTGCCCCCCCCCCTTTGAGACACACTGCCCCCCCCCCAATGAGACACATTGCCCCCCCCCCAATGAGACACACTGACCCGCCCCCCCAATGAGACACACTGACCCCCCCCAATGAGACACACTGACCCCCCCCAATGAGACACACTGACCCCCCCCCATGAGACACACTGACCCCCCAATGAGACACACTGAACCCCCCCCATTGAGACACTGCCCCCCCCCATGAGACACTGCCCCCCCCATGACACACTGCCCCCCCCAATGAGACACACTGCCCCCCCCCCAATGAGACACACTGCCCCCCCCCCAATGAGACACACTGACCCCCCCAATGAGACACACTGACCCCCCCCAATGAGACACACTGCCCCCCCAATGAGACACACTGACCCCCCCCCCAATGAGACACACTGACCCCCCCCCAATGAGACACACTGCCCCCCCAATGAGACACACTGACCCCCCCCCCCCAATGAGACACACTGACCCCCCCCCCAATGAGACACACTGAACCCCCCCACATGAGACACACTGACCCCCCCCCCAATGAGACACACTGCCGCCCCCCCCATGAGACACACTGACCCCCCCCAATGACACACACTGACCCCCCCCCCCAATGAGACACACTGACCCCCCCCAATGAGACACACTGACCCCCCCCCAATGAGACACACTGCCCTCCCCCCAATGAGACACACTGCCCCCCCCGCCAATGAGACACACTGCCCCCCCCCAATGAGACACACTGCCCCCCCCCCAATGAGACACACTGCCCCCCCCCCAATGAGACACACTGCCCCCCCCCAATGAGACCACTGCCCCCCCCAATGAGACACACTGCCCCCCCCAATGAGACACACTGCCCCCCCCCAATGAGACACACTGCCCCCCCCCAATGAGACACACTGCCCCCCCCCAATGAGACACACTGCCCCCCCCCAATGAGACACACTGCCCCCCCCCAATGAGACACACTGCCCCCCCCAATGAGACACACTGCCCCCCCCAATGAGACACTGCCCCCCCCCCCCCAATGAGACACTGCCCCCCCCCCAATGAGACACACTGCCCCCCCCAATGAGACACACTGCCCCCCCCCAATGAGACACACTGCCCCCCCCCAATGAGACACACTGCCCCCCCCCCAATGAGACACACTGCCCCCCCCCCAATGAGACACACTGCCCCCCCCCCAATGAGACACACTGCCCCCCCCCCAATGAGACACTGCCCCCCCCCCAATGAGACACTGCCCCCCCCAATGAGACACACTGCCCCCCCCAATGAGACACTGCCCCCCCCCCAATGAGACACACTGCCCCCCCCCCCCAATGAGACACACTGCCCCCCCCCCAATGAGGACACACTGCCCCCCCCAATGAGACACTGCCCCCTCAATGAGACACTGCCCCCCCCATGAGACACTGCCCCCCAATGAGACACTGCCCCCCCCAATGAGACACTGCCCCCCCCCAATGAGACACTGCCCCCCCAATGAGACACACTGCCCCCCCCAATGAGACACTGCCCCCCCAATGAGACACACTGCCCCCCCAATGAGACACACTGCCCCCCCCAATGAGACACACTGCCCCCCCCCCAATGAGACACACTGCCCCCCCCCCAATGAGACACACTGCCCCCCCCAATGAGACACACTGCCCCCCCCCAATGAGACACACTGCCCCCCCCCAATGAGACACACTGCCCCCCCCCCAATGAGACACACTGCCCCCCCCCCCAATGAGACACACTGCCCCCCCCCCAATGAGACACACTGCCCCCCCCCCAATGAGACACACTGCCCCCCCCCCAATGAGACACACTGCCCCCCCCCCCAATGAGACACACTGCCCCCCCCCCCCAATGAGACACACTGCCCCCCCCCCAATGAGACACACTGCCCCCCCCCCCAATGAGACACACTGCAGCCCCCCCCCCCAATGAGACACACTGCAGCCCCCCCCCAATGAGACACACTGCCCCCCCCCCCCAATGAGACACACTGCCCCCCCCCCCCAATGAGACACACTGCCCCCCCCCAATGAGACACACTGCCCCCCCCCCCCCAATGAGACACACTGCCCCCCCCCAATGAGACACACTGCCCCCCCCCCCCCAATGAGACACACTGCCCCCCCCCCCCCAATGAGACACACTGCCCCCCCCCCCCAATGAGACACACTGCCCCCCCCCCCCCAATGAGACACACTGCCCCCCCCCCCAATGAGACACACTGCCCCCCCCCCCCCAATGAGACACACTGCCCCCCTCCCCAATGAGACACACTGCCCCCCCCTCCCCCAATGAGACACACTGCCCCCCTCCCCCAATGAGACACACTGCCACCCCTCCCCAATGACAATGAGACACACTGCCCCCCTCCCCAATGAGACACACTGCCCCCCTCCCCCAATGAGACACACTGCCCCCCTCCCCCAATGAGACACACTGCCCCCCTCCCCCAATGAGACACACTGACCCCCCCCCCAATGAGAAACACTGACCCCCGTGAGTTAGACCCCGGTCTCCCCGCACACCTCGGGGGGGCTCTCCTCTTCCGTCCCGCCCACAAACACACCCACCTCTTCCCAGCCAATCAGAGAACCGCTTCCGGGAGCCTCCGACCAATGGCGCAGAGGTGACCCTCCCACTGGGCGCATCCTGGTCTCTCACAGCCCCGCCCACCTCACGAGCAGCAGCCAATCAGCGGGCCCACGGCCATGACAACAACAACACGGAAATGTATCGTTTTTCTCCAGGGAAGCGGTGCAGCTCTTTAAATCTACCCCAGGAAACAGCGACAGAAGAGAGAGTTCCGGGTGCAACATGTGACGTCATGCTCAGCTAGAGCTCAGCAGAGAGCAAGAATGCTGGGAGGGGGGGCAGCAGAGAGCAAGAATGCTGGGAGGGGGGGGCAGCAGAGAATGCTGGGAGGGGGGGGCAGCAGAGAATGCTGGGAGGGGGGGGGCAGCAGAGAATGCTGGGAGGGGGGGGGCAGCAGAGAATGCTGGGAGGGGGGGGCAGCAGAGAATGCTGGGAGGGGGGGGCAGCAGAGAATGCTGGGAGGGGGGGGCAGCAGAGAATGCTGGGAGGGGGGGGCAGCAGAGAATGCTGGGAGGGGGGGGCAGCAGAGAATGCTGGGAGGGGGGGGCAGCAGAGAATGCTGGGAGGGGGGGGCAGCAGAGAATGCTGGGAGGGGGGGGCAGCAGAGAATGCTGGGAGGGGGGGCAGCAGAGAATGCTGGGAGGGGGGGGCAGCAGAGAATGCTGGGAGGGGGGGGCAGCAGAGAATGCTGGGAGGGGGGGGGGCAGCAGAGAATGCTGGGAGGGGGGGGGGGGCAGCAGAGAATGCTGGGAGGGGGGGGGGCAGCAGAGAATGCTGGGAGGGGGGGGGGCAGCAGAGAATGCTGGGAGGGGGGGGGGGGCAGCAGAGAATGCTGGGAGGGGGGGGGGCAGCAGAGAATGCTGGGAGGGGGGGGGGCAGCAGAGAATGCTGGGAGGGGGGGGGCAGCAGAGAATGCTGGGAGGGGGGGGCAGCAGAGAATGCTGGGAGGGGGGGGCAGCAGAGAATGCTGGGAGGGGGGGGCAGCAGAGAATGCTGGGAGGGGGAGCAGCAGAGAATGCTGGGAGGGGGGGCAGCAGAGAATGCTGGGAGGGGGGGCAGCAGAGAATGCTGGGAGGGGGGGCAGCAGAGAATGCTGGGAGGGGGGGGGCAGCAGAGAATGCTGGGAGGGGGGGGGCAGCAGAGAATGCTGGGAGGGGGGGGCAGCAGAGAATGCTGGGAGGGGGGGCAGCAGAGAATGCAGGGAGGGGGGGGGCAGCAGAGAATGCAGGGAGGGGGGGGGGCAGCAGAGAATGCAGGGAGGGGGGCAGCAGAGAGCAGAGAAGGCTGGCAGGGAGGAGAGCAGGGGGGCCAGCAGAGAATGTAGGGAGGTGGGCAGCAGAGAGCAGGGAGGAGAGCAGGGGGGGCAGCAGAGAGCAGAGAATGCAGGGAGGGGGGCAGCAGAGAGCAGAGAAGGCTGGCAGGGAGGAAAGCAGGGGGGCCAGCACAGAATGTAAAGAGGGGTGGGCAGCAGAGAAGACTGGCAGGGAGGAGTGCAATGGGGGTAGCAGTGAGCAGAGAATGCAGGGAGGGGGGCAGCAGAGAGCAGCGAATGCCAGCAGGGAGGAGAGCAGGGGGGGCAGCAGAGATCAGAGAATGTAGGTAGGGGAGCAGGAGGTGAGCAGAGAATGCAGGGAGGGGGGCAGCAGAGTATGCAGGGAGAGGGCAGCAGAGAAGGCTGGCAGGGAGGAGAGCAGGGGGCCCAGCAGAGAATGTAGGGAGGTGGGCAGCAGAGAGCAGGGAGAAGAGCAGGGGGGCAGCAGAGAGCAGAGAATGCAGGGAGGGGGGCAGCAGAGAGCAGAGAAGGCTGGCAGGGAGGAGAGCAGGGGGGGCAGCAAAGAGCAGAGAATGTAGGGAGGTGGGCAGCAGAGAGCAGAGAAGGCTGGCAGGGAGGAGAGCACTGGGGGCAGCAGAGAGCAGCGAATGCCGGCAGGGAGGAGAGCAGGGGGGGGCAGCAGAGAGCAGAGAATGTAGGTAGGGGAGCAGGAGGTGAGCAGAGAATGCAAGGAGGGGGGCAGCAGAGAGCAGAGAATACAGGGAGGAGGGCAACAGAGAGCAGAGAATACAGGGAGGGGGGCAACAGAGAGCAGAGAATGCAGGGGGGACAGCAGAGAATGTAGGGATGGGAGCAGGGGGACAGCAGAGCAGAGAATGCAGGGAGGGAGGAGAGCAGGGGGACAGCAGAGCAGAGAATGCAGGGAGGGAGGAGAGCAGGGGGACAGCAGAGAATTCAGGGAGGGAGGAGAGCGGGGGGGCAGCAGAGAATGCAGGGAGGGAGAGCGGGGGGCAGCAGAGAATGCAGGGAGGGAGAGCGGGGGGCAGCAGAGAATGCAGGGAGGGAGAGCGGGGGGGCAGCAGAGAATGCAGGGAGGGAGAGCGGGGGGGCAGCAGAGAATGCGGGGGGGCAGCAGAGAATGCGGGGGGGGCAGCAGAGAATTCAGGGAGGGGGGGCAGCAGAGAATGCAGGGAGGGAGAGCGAGGGGGGGCAGCAGAGAATGCAGGGAGGGGGGGCAGCAGGGAATGCAGGGAGGGGGGGCAGCAGAGAATGCAGGGAGGGAGAGCGAGGGGGGGCAGCAGAGAATGCAGGGAGGGGGGGCAGCAGAGAATGCAGGGAGGGAGAGCGAGGGGGGCAGCAGAGAATGCAGGGAAGGGGGGCAGCAGAGAATGCAGGGAGGGGGGGGTGTGACGATGGGGAGGATTTGACATGGGATTCAAGGGGTTACACCCCAATTGGCCACCCTCTAACCTCACCAGGAAGACAAGGGGCTAACTGGGCTGAGGCCCAGAACTGTGATTTAACCCTTGTTCTAACCTGACAATGTATATTCCACTTTTCCCCTGTTTTATTGTTATATCAGTGTCTGCATCACACACACACTAGGATGCATCCGGGAGCACAAGGGTTAACAGTTGTTTAGTGATTATAGCCCTTTGTGTAATTTTCCCGCCTTTTCAGGCACCATTTTTGCAGGCTCCCATAGGCCGCCATTGAGCTACATGTGTTTCAATGGCGAATCTTGCTGTTTGGGTCCTGTTTCCTGAGAAGACCAGCAGATGGCGTCCGAGAGGAGGAGCGGCGGTTTCCCATTGTAAGTCAATGGGCTCATTGACTTCAATGGAGAATCCTCGAAAGAGCTTTCCAGGAACGAGTTGGCTGCCGTCCAAACCGCAAAGCGGATACATTTTCAATAGGAGAGCTTTGATCACTTAACAGTCAAGTTCAACGACAAGTGGCGTGGGAATAAACAGTTCTAGAGCACCTAGAAATAAAATTCTTTCTGCCCCTAGTTCCTAGACCTCCCCCCACTCGACCACAACCGGGTCCCCGTATCCTGGACCCCCGATAAGGGTCGAACCGAGAAGAGCGGGTCGCGCCATAGGTTCCAATGGCGGTGGCAGAAACAGCTCAAGAAAACGGCTAAGTGTCAAAAGCTGAAATTTGGTAATCCATAGCTCCGGTTCCGGAGGGCCCAGAGGATCAGGGTTTGGGGTATCTGTAGTCACTGCTCCGGCATCGCTGCAGAACCATCCTTGACCCCCTTGGACCAACCCGACGGAGTATGGACCCCCTTGAAAGTTCGGGACTTTTCCCATAGACTCCAATGGCGGCCAATCTCCATTGACCGGCTATGGCGGAAAACCCCCATTGACTTCAACGGCGGCGTCGCCCCGTTGAAAGTCTATGGCGGCGGATTCCCATAGTCGCCAAAGGCGGCGGTTTGCCATTGAAAGTCTATGGCGGCGGAGCCCGTTGTTTTCAATGGGCATTTAGTGAAAACCCGTGATTTAATTTACAGCGGAGTTTTTTGTATTAAAATGAGAAACGGTTTTAAGTGTATTTGTGTATCTCCGGTTCCGAAGGTCGTAGCAAGTCGCAAATTGGACCATAGGGTGTCCCAGTTCCGGCATTGAGAACTGTGAAGTTTGGACCGGCTGGACCCAACGGAACCTGATATTTTAATATGTTTATGTTTTATCTTTCATACTGTGTTCCAAGGTATGGGTAAAACCCAGAGGAAATTCCTTTGCATACCAGGGTAGTATATGGCCAGAAAGGCGACCCAATGTCTCGAGATGTAATAACGCATCGAGATGTAATAACGCATCGAGATGTAATAACGCATCGAGATGTAATAACGCACCGAGATGTAATAACGCATCGAGATGTAATAACGCACCGAGATGTAATAACGCATCGAGATGTAATAACGCATCGAGATGTAATAACGCATCGAGATGTAATAACGCATCGAGATGTAATAACGCAACGAGATGTAATAACGCATCGGGATGTAATAACGCATCGAGATGTAATAACGCATCGAGATGTAATAACGCAACGAGATGTAATAACGCATCGAGATGTAATAACGCAACGAGATGTAATAACGCATCGAGATGTAATAACGCATCGAGATGTAATAACGCAACGAGATGTAATAACGCATCGAGATGTAATAACGCATCGAGATGTAATAACACAACGAGATGTAATAACGCATCGAGATGTAATAACGCATCGAGATGTAATAACGCATCGAGATGTAATAACGCATCGAGATGTAATAACGCATCGAGATGTAATAACGCATCGAGATGTAATAACGCAACGAGATGTAATAACGCAACGAGATGTAATAACGCAACGAGATGTAATAACGCATCGAGATGTAATAACGCATCGAGATGTAATAACGCATCGAGATGTAATAACGCAACGAGATGTAATAACGCAACGAGATGTAATAACGCATCGAGATGTAATAACGCATCGAGATGTAATAACGCATCGAGATGTAATAACACGCAAAGCGATATAATAACATAACAACACGTAACGACATGTAATGACATGTAATAACACGCAGAGCGGTATAATAACACGTAACGAGATGTAATAACACAACGGGATGTAATAACACGCAGAGCGGTATAATTACACGTAACGACATGTAATAACGCGACAAGATATAATGACACGCAACGAGATGTAATAACACGCAAAGCGATATAATAACACGTAACAACATGTAATAACTCGCAACGAGATGTAATGACACGCAGAGCGGTATAATAACCCGTAACGAGATGTAATAACACAACGACATGTAATAACACGGAGAGCGGTATAATAACCCGTAACGAGATGTAATAACACAACGACATGTAATAACACGGAGAGCGGTATAATAACCCGTAACGAGATGTAATAACACGCAGAGCGGTATAATAACCCGTAACGAGATGTAATAACACAACGACATGTCATAACACGGAGAGCGGTATAATAACCCGTAACGAGATGTAATGACACGCAGAGCGGTATAATAACCCGTAACGAGATGTAATAACACAACGACATGTAATAACACGGAGAGCGGTATAATAACCCGTAACGAGATGTAATAACACGCAGAGCGGTATAATAACCCGTAACGAGATGTAATAACACAACGACATGTAATAACACGGAGAGCGGTATAATAACCCGTAACGAGATGTAATGACACGCAGAGCGGTATAATAACCCGTAACGAGATGTAATGACACGCAGAGCGGTATAATAACCCGTAACGAGATGTAATAACACAACGACATGTAATAACACGGAGAGCGGTATAATAACCCGTAACGAGATGTAATGACACGCAGAGCGGTATAATAACCCGTAACGAGATGTAATAACACAACGACATGTAATAACACGGAGAGCGGTATAATAACCCGTAACGAGATGTAATAACACGTAACGAGATGTAATAACACGCAGAGCGGTATAATAACACGTAACGAGATGTAATAACACGTGTTATCATCGAGTAGCCTCTTCGGCCCGATGTGGGGGTGGAATAACGGAGGCCTGCATTATACAGAGACCGGGACACAGCAGCCAGGAGTCTCCTCAGGGCCACAGCATCAATACTCAATTATTACCAACTCATCCTCAAGGGCCACTATCAGGTCTTCAGGATATCCCTGCATCAGCACAGGAGGCTTAATCAGTCCCTGCTTCACCATAGGTGGCTCAGTCTGTGCTTCAGCACAGGTGGCTCAGTCTGATTGAGCCACCTGTGCTGAAGCAGGGATATCCTGAAAACCTGACCTGTTGGTGGCCCTGGAGTTGGCCAGACCTAAATCTAAGCCCTGGCCAGGTGACAGGAAGAAATCAGAATGGTTATACACAGAGCTGGGAGAGGGCGGCCATGACACAGAATGGTTATACACAGAGCTGGGAGAGGATGGCCATGACACAGAATGGTTATACACAGAGCTGGGAGAGGGCGGCCATGACACAGAATGGTTATACACAGAGCTGGGAGAGGGTGGCCATGACACAGAATGGTTATACACAGAGCTGGGAGAGGGCGGCCATGACACAGAATGGTTATACACAGAGCTGGGAGAGGATGGCCATGACACAGAATGGTTATACACAGAGCTGGGAGAGGATGGCCATGACACAGAATGGTTATACACAGAGCTGGGAGAGGGCGGCCATGACACAGAATGGTTATACACAGAGCTGGGAGAGGGTGGCCATGACACAGAATGGTTATACACAGAGCTGGGAGAGGATGGCCATGACACAGAATGGTTATACACAGAGCTGGGAGAGGGTGGCCATGACACAGAATGGTTATACACAGAGCTGGGAGAGGGCGGCCATGACACAGAATGGTTATACACAGAGCTGGGAGAGGGTGGCCATGACACAGAATGGTTATACACAGAGCTGGGAGAGGGCGGCCATGACACAGAATGGTTATACACAGAGCTGGGAGAGGATGGCCATGACACAGAATGGTTATACACAGAGCTGGGAGAGGGTGGCCATGACACAGAATGGTTATACACAGAGCTGGGAGAGGATGGCCATGACACAGAATGGTTATACACAGAGCTGGGAGAGGGTGGCCATGACACAGAATGGTTATACACAGAGCTGGGAGAGGATGGCCATGACACAGAATACCTTTCATAGAAGGGATTAAGAAAAGCAGGGGCGTGCGTTTGCTTTTACACTTCACCTTTATTCAATTGCAGAGTATTTGAGATTAATTAACAATCACATTATGTGTAGGCGTTCCCGTGCGCTGCCTTATATGGATTTTCCTGCTTCTCCTCGGGGTAACCTAACCGGCAAGGCCTCGCCCCGGACGTATAGCGAATTGCTTGGCTGGAAGTACCTGCGCGTTGGGGGGGGGAGGGGTAATAGTTGGTCCCTAAACCCCACTAACCCAGCGCTATACCCGAGGCCCCTACGTACGGCGCACACATGAAAGAATGGACAGAACACAGCAATATTCGGAGGTTCCTTGTATATAACAAGCTGCTCATACCCCGGGGGGGGCGGGGGGGGGACTGAAATAATTGTACGCAGAATTAAAAAAAAGACGTTTTATATTGTGCGGCGTCATTTAAGGACTTGTTCTGAAATAAAGCGTATTCACAGGCGGTGGCTGAGCCACTTTCAAGTTAAACATTATTCCACGCCGAGATTTTATTTTCATGTAGAGGGGGAAATGGATTTTTTACTTTGTTATATTTATTCCTACCCCCAAAGTCTTTCTTTGTCATTCCTTCCCTGGAGCGGGCGGTAACCTAACTCCTGTGTGGCTTTGGAACCTGGAGCGGGCGGTAACCTAACTCCTGTGTGGCTTTGGAACCTGGAGCGGGCGGTAACCTAACTCCTGTGTGGCTTTGGAACCTGGAGCGGGCGGTAACCTAACTCCTGTGTGGCTTTGGAACCTGGAGTCGTGTGGTAACTCTCTGTAACACCCCTGTATAGTGTCGCTCTTGCACCCGGGGGGGGGGGGGGGATCGGCGCAGTGCTATGCTGAGCGTGAGCATTGTGGGCACATATAGGTCTGGGAAGGCGGTATATAGGGCTGGGAAGGCGGTGTGTGTATATAGGGCTGGGAAGGTGGTGTGTGTATATAGGGCTGGAGGGCGGCATTTGTACGGTGTAATAAATAGAGGGTCATATACATATTTACAGGCCTGAGAAGCAACAGAAGAAACACATTTGTTTCACACATCGTGTGCTGCTCCCTGCACAGGAAGTGACATCACTTCACGTCCACGAGCTGTGACATCACATTTACTTCACCACCACCGGCAGTGACATCATCCAACGCCATGACATCACTTCAACTCCACCGGCAGTGACATCACACTATCCCCTCACTGTCCCTGGCACAACTGACGCTTCCCCATTGTCCGTACTTCTAATCAAGGAGCCGGAAAATGTATTTTTCTGCTTTCTTCCTGACAAACGTTCCCCTCACCCCAAGGCAACGATGAAGAGGTCCCGTCCGTGTTATGAGGAGAGCCATGTGCTTCCTCCCCCTCCTTCAGCCCTCTGCGGGGGGTCCTGGGCTGTAAGAGAGTAACCACACTCAGGTGGAGGCACTCCGGTAGTTATGCTGCCTGCGTCTCCCCTTCGTTCCCTAGAAATCCTGAGGCACCTCACCTCGTGGGGGGGGGGGGGGGGGGAAGGGAACGGATTTAATGCGAGGGATTAAAATGCCTCACAAATAACTTACATTTGTGGTAACCCATCCCCTGCCAGAAAAGGTCATTTCTTTATTTCTAGGCCCTGTACATGTGTGAGATAGAGATATATATATATCATTCAATCTATCCATCAATCTATCAGGGAGGCCTGGGATGTAAAATAAATGAAATAATGTTACAATGGAAGAGACCGGGTGTGAATGAGTGACCGTGCCGGGATTGAGTGTCACTCATAGGAACACACAGCCTCACTCAATCTCTCACTGGGAAGTCCAGCCTCACTCACTCAGAAGAGGGAGCCTCATTGAAAGTGATGGGGGGAGGGGAGCCCCCCACCCTCACTTCTCTCCCCCCGGCGGGGGGCAGAGTTTTACCCCCCACCCTCACTTCTCTCCCCCCGGGGGGGGGTCAGAGTTTTACCCCCCACCCTCACTTCTCTCCCCCCGGGGGGGGGTCAGAGTTTTACCCCCCACCCTCACTTCTCTCCCCCCGGGGGTCTCCCGCCGGGCTTGGATTTGCTCTTTAAGGAGAAGCGCTTGATGAGGCGTCGGGGGAAGCTGCCGCGCTTCTTGCCGGGACCAGCGTCGGTCAGGTTGTCGTGCGACTGGCTGAGTCCTGCAGTCCTGTGGCGCCGGCGGAAGAGGAGATTGGTCCCACTGCGCAGGAATCCCACTGCAAGACAGGGAGAGGGGGGGACAGGCTGAGCCACTGGTGTGTGGGGGGGGGGGGGGTCTGCAAGTGTGGTGTGCGGCGTGTATGTGTGCGTGGCGCGTGTGTGTGTGTGCGTGGCGCGTGCAGTGTGTAAGGGTGGGGTGTGACACACACACACCCCTGCCCCAGAGAACTTACAATCTATGTGCTGCTTAGAGGGACAGTGACACAGAAGGGTCCGTCACAGGGAGCAGAGGGGACAGGGAAGCGACATGGGGAAGGATATCGGGGACGGACACCGTGGACAATCTCTTATGATGGAGGGTGGTGGGCACAGGACAGAGGGGGCGGTCCCACAGAAATGTCACTGTGGTACGAAGGAACAGAGTGACATATAAAGAGGGCAGCTGCTGGTGGTCACCGAGTGCTCCGATCGGGTCGCAGCCCCCACCCGGACCCTTGCACTCACCTTTGTGGTCCTTCAGGCTCCGAGTTTCCAGGGCCCCCGTGGACCCAGTCTCAGACTCCAGGTCCTCCACCGACGGCCGGTCAGAGATGTCAGATCTCGTAGTGTCATCCGTGTCCGGCCCGAGAGGGGGGGTCACCTCAGAGGACAGGGCGTCGGAGGAGGACCCCAGGAGCGGATCCTGACCCCACATGGGGAAGCCCTGCAACGAGGCATCCATGGAGGCTGCGTATCCAAGGGAGAGCGCCATCTCATCCTGACCAATCGGGACCTGGGTCAGAGGAAACAGAAGGTACAACCTCAAGCGGCAACCATCTTGGATTTGTGAGGTCACTGGCGAGAGAGGCTGCAACGTATGGAGATTCCACACAGAACTGCCATTTGCATTCTTCTTGTGCACCAAACTATCCTGACAGGCGGGGCCATCGATCATGTCCCTCCCAGCGCAGGGTGACACATGGACACTGGGAGGTGACAATGATAGTGACACAAAACGCCCATGGAATCTGTCCTATCACCATGTGGTGGGAGGGACACAGAAAGAAGGACCTGTGACCTCTCTCTGACACAGGCTAGGGACCTACTGCCCATGTAGACTGTCCCATCAACTGTAGTGTGATACAGACAGAAGGGACTGGCGAACTGTCCAGTCTGTCCCTCCCACTGCAGGGTGACACAATGACAGACAGAAGGGACCTCTCCCTGTAGAGTGACACAGACAGATGAGACCTCTCCCCGCAGGGTGACACAGTGACACAAACAGAAGGGACCTCTCCCCGCAGGGTGACACAGACAGAAGGGACCTCTCTCTGGAGGGTGACATGGTGACCCAGACAGAAGGGACCTCTCCCCGCAGGGTGACACAGACAGAAGGGACCTCTCCCCGCAGGGTGACATGGTGACACAGACAGAAGGAACCTCTCCCCGGAGGGTGACACAGACAGAAGGGACCTCTCCCCGGAGGGTGACACAGTGACACAGACAGAAGGGACTGTGCACACTGGATCCTGTCCTAGCTGCGCCCTCACACACGGTGACATGTAACACTGGCATGTCCGGGACACAGATAATGTGAGTATTAGGTACCCCGGGCCATGTCTGCATTACCTTAGAAACCCCCGATATGATTAACGTGCTGCGTTTGGTGGGGGTCCTCTTGGCCGGCTTGGTGGTGGGCTCAGTCAGCTGTCTGATCGCTGTGTCAGCCACAGGGTCCAAGCGGCAGGACACGGGGGAGCCCCCTGCCGGAAATAAAGGGACATCACAGCATCACTGGCACAGGTCCGATCCAGCCGCACAGACAGATGCAGATGCACACAAACAGGCAGGCAGACACAGACAGACAGGCAGGCGGACAGACAGGCAGACAGACACTGACGCACACACAGACAGGCAGACGCACACACAGACAGGCAGGCGCTCGCACAGACAGGCAGACACACAGACATGCAGACAGACACTGACGCACACACAGACAGGCAGATGCACACACGCACATTCAGGTGCACAGGCTGACAGACGCTTACACAGTCAGGCAGGCGCACACAGACGTACGCACAGAAAGGCGCACAGGCAGGCCGACGCACGCACAGACAGACGCACAGGCAGGCAGACGCACGCACAGAAAAGGTGCACAGACAGACGCACACATCTATATACCTATTTTATAAACCAGGAAATTTAACTTTCTACATTTTTCGTATTTGTTTCATTTAGACTTTTTCTTCTGCATGAAGAGACTGGGACGTAGCGCTGCCGCGGTGGGAGGAGCCTGAAGAGTGAGTCTCCGGGACTTACCGCTGTCACTGGGGGAAGACCCTGGAGAGCAGCCGCGGGACAGGTCGATAGGCTTATTCTCAGTCACCTCCACCTTGGACGGGGACCTGGAGGGGGATTCTGGGGGCAAATAGAAGGGAGTGATCTCTTATGTGAAACTATACTCACCGTAGCGCTGGATTCCAGATCCACCAATACAAAGGCAAGGACCTGTAACCATGGGAATAACCCAACCAATCCCAGGTCCCGGGGTCTGTAACCATGGGAATAACCAAACCAATCCCAGGCCCCGGGGACTGCAACCATGGGCATATCCCAACCAATCCCAGGCCCCGGGGACTGCAACCATGGGCATATCCCAATCAATCCCAGGCCCCGGGGACTGCAACCATGGGAATAACCCAACCAATCCCAGGCCCCGGGGTCTGCAACCATGGGAATAACCCAACCAATCCCAGGCCCCGGGGTCTGCAACCATGGGAATAACCAAACCAATCCCAGGCCCCGGGGACTGCAACCATGGGAATAACCAAACCAATCCCAGGCCCCGGGGACTGCAACCATGGGCATATCCCAACCAATCACAGGACCTGGGGTCTGCAACCATGGGAATAATCCAACCAATCCCAGGCCCCGGGGTCTGTAACCATGGGAATAACCCAACCAATCCCAGGGGAAGGAGTTTAGCCATGAGAATAGTGCCACTAATCCCAAACGGAG
Source organism: Ascaphus truei (assembly GCF_040206685.1). Classification (NCBI taxonomy): domain Eukaryota; kingdom Metazoa; phylum Chordata; class Amphibia; order Anura; family Ascaphidae; genus Ascaphus; species Ascaphus truei. The sequence continues at coordinate 47,925,491 of NC_134488.1, read as the reverse complement.
GAGCTAGAACCATGGGAATAACCCAACCAATCCCAATACATGGAGCTAGAACCATGGAAACCAAACAACCAATCCCAGGCAAATAGGTTGTAATCATACTGAAATTTCACCCAATCAAGAGCCAATGATCCAAAGACTAGCTGGTCCAGCCCGGATTCCTAGATTGTGAGCAGAAACTGTACATAAGAGACCTGTGCAGCCATCTCCGGGGGGGAGGGCCTGGCAGGGAATCCTCACCTATCTTGCTATCCAGCCTGGGCCGGGACTGAATGGTGGTCACCGTGGTAACAATGGTCCCATCTGGCATGACTGTGCGATCCATCTCTACCTTCTTGGTGGGGGTGATGTTAATTCTCTGAGCTGTGGCCCCAAAGGTCGCTCGTTGGGGGGCCGCCTCTGGGAGGAGGAACTGTGATGGGCGAGACCGCACAGTTATAAGTAGAAGAGTCTGTGTATTAGGAAGTGCGGGTACACGCGTGTCCCTGATGTCTCTGGGTATTAGGGGGTACGCGCGTGTCCCTGATGCCTCTGGGTGTTAGGGGGTACGCGCGTGTTGCTGATGCCTCTGGGTGTTAGGGGGTACACGTGTGTCCCTGATATCTGTGTATTAGGAGGTATGCGTGGGAAGGGGGGGAGGAGGGAGCGCGGGAAGGGAGGAGGAGAGAGCACAGGAAGGGGGTGAGGAAGAGGAGAGAGCGCGGGAAGGGGGGGGGGGAGAGAGCGTGGGAAGTGGGGGGAGGAGGAGAGAGCGCGGGGAGGAGGAGAGCGCGGGGATGGGGGGGGGGAAGAGAGCAAAAAGGGGGGGAGGGGGGAGAGAAAGCAAAAAGGGGGGGAGGGGGAGAGAGAGCAAAAAGGGGGGGGAGGGGGGGAGAGAGAGCAAAAAGGGGGGGAGGGGGGAGAGAGAGCAAAAAGGGGGGGGGAGGGGGAGAGAGAGAGCAAAAAGGGGGGTGAGGGGGAGAGAGAGCAAAAAGGGGGGGAGGGGGAGAGAGAGAGCAAAAAGGGGGAGGGGAGAGAGAGAGCATAGGAAGGGGGTGGGGGAGGGGGAGAGAGAGCGCATGGAAAGGGGAGGGGGAGAGGAGAGCGCATGGGGAGGGGGAGAGAGCACATGGGAAGGGGCGGGGAGGGGGGAGAGAGAGCACATGGGAAGGGGGCGGGGGAGGGGAGGGAGAGAGAGCGCATGGGAAGGGGCGGGGAGGGGGAGAGAGAGCGCATGGGAAGGGGACGGGGGAGAGAGAGCGCATGGGAAGGGGCGGGGAGGGGGAGAAAGAGCGCATGGGAAGGGGCGGGGAGGGGGAGAGAGAGCGCATGGGAAGGGGCGGGGAGGGGGAGAGAGAGCGCATGGGAAGGGGCGGGGAGGCGGGGAGGGAGAGAGAGCGCATGGGAAGGGGAGGGGGGAGAGAGAGCGCATGGGAAGGGGAGGGGGGAGAGAGAGCGCATGGGAAGGTGAAGGGGAGGAAGAGCGTATGGGAAGGGGAGGGGGAGAGAGAGCGGCATGGGAATGAGAGGGGGTGGGTGAGAGAGAGCATGGGAAGGAGGGTGGTGAAGGGCGATAGAGAGCACGGGGAGGGGGAGAGGGAGCACGGGAAAGGGGAAGGCGGTGAGGGAGGGAGCAGAGGCTCATGAGGGGAGGGGGAGGTGTCCTGCGGGAATGATCCCCTCACCGCGTCCCCGTCGCTGGCCTTTAAGTTGAACACCATGGCAGGTTGTGCGCTGAGCAGAGCGTCCTGTATCAGATCTTGCAGTGTGCACAGCTCCGCACCGCCCTCATCGCTCTGCGCAGGGGGGAGGGAGAGAGGAGACAGAGAGAATATTACATGTCCCCCTCATCGCTCTGCGCAGGGGGAGGGAGAGAGGAGACAGAGAGAATATTACATGTCCCCCCCATCGCTCTGCGCAGGGGGGGGGGGGGAGAGGAGAGAATATTACATGTCCCCCTCATCGCTCTGCGCAGGGGGAGGGAGAGAGGAGACAGAGAGAATATTACATGTCCCCCCCAATCGCTCTGCGCAGGGGGGGGGGGGAGAGGAGAGAATATTACATGCCCCCGCATCGCTCTGCACGGGGGGGGGGGGAAAGAGGAGACCGAGAGAATATTACATGTCCCCCATCGCTCTGCGCAGGGGGGGGGGGGGGGGAGGAGAGAATATTACATGCCCCCGCAGCGCTCTGCACGGGGGGGGGGGGGGGGGAAGAGGAGACGGGGGGGATTATTACATGCCCCCTCATCGTTCTGTGCAGGATGGGGGAGGGGGGGGGGGAAGAGGAGACCGAGAGATTATTACATGTCCCCTTCATCGTTCTGTGCAGGATGGGGGAGGAGGACCAGGAGATTATTACATGTCCCCGCCATCACTCTGCACAGGGGGGGAGAGAGAGAGAGAGGAGACCGAGAGAATATTACATGACCCTCATTGCTCTGTGCAGGGGGGGGGGGGGGGGAAAGAGGAGAGAATATTACATGCCCCCCTCATCGCTCTGCGCAGGGGGGGGGGGGGGGAGAGGAGAGAATATTACATGCCCCGCATCGCTCTGCGCGGGGGGGGGGAAGAGGAGAGAATATTACATGCCCCCGCATCGCTCTGCGCAGGGGGAGGGAGGGGGGGGGGGAAGAGGAGACCGAGAGATTATTACATGTCCCCTCATCGTTCTGTGCGGGGGGGGGGGGGGGGGGCGAGGAGACCAGGAGATTATTACATGTCCCCCCCTATCACTCTGCACAGGGGGGGAGAGAGAGAGGAGACCGAGAGAATATTACATGCCCCTCATTGCTCTGCGCAGGGGGGGGGGGGGGGGAAGAGGAGAGAATATTACATGCCCCCTCATTGCTCTGCGCAGGGGGGGGGGGGGGGGAAGAGGAGAGAATATTACATGCCCCCTCATCGCTCTGCGCAGGGGGGGGGGAAGAGGAGAGAATATTACATGCCCCCGCATCGCTCTGCGCAGGGGGGGGGGAAGAGGAGAGAATATTACATGCCCCCTCATTGCTCTACGCAGGGGGGGGGGAAGAGGAGGAGAACATTACATGCCCCTCATCGCTCTACGCAGGGGGGGGGGTAGAGGAGAGAATATTACATGCCCCTCATCGCTCTGCGCAGGGGGGGGGGGAAGAGGAAGAGAATATTACATGCCCCTCATCGCTCTGCGCAGGAAGAGGGGGGGGGGGGTTAAGAGGAGACCGAGAGATTATTACATGTCCTCCCCAATCACTCTGCACGGGGGGGGGAAGAGGCCCCTCATCGCTCTGTGCAGAGGGGAGAGAATATTACATGCCCCCCCCATCACTCTGCACAGGGGGGGGAAGAGGCCCCTCATCGCTCTGTGCAGAGGGGAGAGAATATTACATGCCCCCCCCATCACTCTGCACAGGGGGGGGGAGAGGCCCCCCATCACTCTGCACAGGGGGGGGGAGAGAGATGAGACCGAGAGATTATTACATGTCCCCTCATCGTTCTGTGCAGGGGGGGGGGGGGGGTTAAGAGGAGACCGAGAGATTATTACATGTCCCTCATCGCTCTGCGCAGGGGGGGGGGGGGGGGGGGGAGAGGAGACAGAGAGAATATTACATGTCCCCTCATCGTTCTGTGCAGGGGGGGGAGGAGACCGCTAGATTATTGCATGTCCCCTCATCGCTCTGCGCAGGGGGGGGGAGAAGAGAGGAGACCGAGAGGATTATTACATGTCTCCCCTATCACTCTGCACAGGGGGGGGGGAGGAGAGAGATGTGACCGAGAGAATAATACATGCCCCTCATCGCTCTGCGCAGGGGGGGGGGGGGGAGAGGAGACAGAGAGAATATTACATGTCCCCTCATCGTTCTGTGCAGGGGGGGGGGGAGGAGACCGCTAGATTATTACATGTCCCTCATCGCTCTGCGCAGGGGGGGGGAGAAGAGAGGAGACCGAGGATATTATTACATGCCCCCTCATCGCTGCGCAGGGGGGTCCTCTCCTCTCCCCCCCCTATCATGCACTCACCATGTGTGACAGCCTCGGGGTGACATTGCACCGTGAGATCGGGGGGCTCCCTGAACCCCCAGGACACGAGAAGCCCCTCCTGAGGCAGCTCCTGGAGCCGGACTTCCATCTGGATTCGCAGGGGAGAGCGAGGCGTTACTTCTTATTCCACCGCACACGGTAGGGGGGGGGGGGGGTACATCGCTTCACAGGGAACGATCTACTAAACAAGGCTCAGCAGAACGGGAGACCTTGCTGTTTATCTGTTAACCCTTCCCCTGCAATGCACTAGCGCAGGTTACAATTCCCCGCCCCCCTCCATTATACACCTTTCTCAAACCCGAAATGAATATGGTCGCTAATCGCGTCCCACAGAAATCCCTTCGCGTCAAAGAGCCTGACGCGCTCAGAGTCAGCGCAAGGCAGCGTCTCGGATAAGTCTCTTTGAAGTCTACATGTACGACAGCTCGGTGCTGCCTGCTGGGGCGGTGAGTGAGAATTAAGAGCATTATTGAACAGATATTGGGTATCTAAGAGTTGCCATGTGGACACTACACTGCAGGCTTTTGGCCTAGTTCTATAGGAATTCAAATCCCAACGAAATAGGGGGAGGGAGGAATACAAAACAGGCCGGGTTATTCTCTAGGGACAGGGGGTCTCAAACTCAGTCCTCAAGGACCACCAACAGGCAAGGTTTTATGGATATCCCTGCTTCAGGACAGGTGGCTCAATCAGTCCCTGCTTCAGCACAGATGGCTCAATCAGTGGCTCAGTCTAAGACTGAACCACTGATTGAGTCACCTGTGCTGAAGCTGGGATATCCTGAAAACCTGACCTGTTGGTGGCCCTTGAGGACTGAGTTTGAGACCCCTGACCTAAGGGATCAGATGGAGGTCACTTCCAGGTTTGGGGAATTAATGGGGGGAGGTGAATGTGACATTGAAGCCCCCCTGCTCACAATAGGGTGTTTATGTATCCCACAATGCACTGCAGCTTACCAGTGCCTGATGTACAGTTAGGGAGACCTGGTAAGTATCCAGAGAAACTGCGGCGGGCGATTGCTGGGTGACGGAGACGGGGGAAACGGATGCTGTCTGCGGACAAGTGGCAGAGAAACACCTGAGAGGGAGGAGAAGGAGGGGAGGGGGAAGAGAGATGGGGGGGAGGAGGAGGACGGGAGATGGGGGGGGGAGGAGGAGGACGGGAGATGGGGGGGAGGAGGAGGACGGGAAGATGGGGGGGAGGAGGAGGACGGGAGATGGGGGGGGGAGGAGGAGGACGGGAGATGGGGGGGGAGGAGGAGGACGGGAGATGGGGGGGGGAGGAGGAGGACGGGAGATGGGGGGGGCAGGAGGAGGACGGGAGATGGGGGGGGAGGAGGAAGACGGGAGATGGGGGGGGGGAGGAAGACGGGAGATGGGGGGGAGGAAGACGGGAGATGGGGGGGGGAGGAGGACGGGAGATGGGGGGGGAGGAAGACGGGAGATGGGGGGGGGGAGGAGGACGGGAGATGGGGGGGGGAGAAGGACGGGAGATGGGGGGGAGGAGGACGGGAGATGGGGGGGAGGAGGACGGGAGGGGGGGGAGGAGGACGGGAGGGGGGGGGAGGAGGAGGACGGGAGATGGGGGGGAGGAGGAGGACGGGAGATGGGGGGGGAGGAGGAGGACGGGAGATGGGGGGGGGAGGAGGAGGACGGGAGATGGGGGGGGGAGGAGGAGGACGGGAGATGGGGGGGGGCAGGAGGAGGACGGGAGATGGGGGGGGGAGGAGGAAGACGGGAGATGGGGGGGGGGAGGAAGACGGGAGATGGGGGGGGAGGAAGACGGGAGATGGGGGGGGAGGAGGACGGGAGATGGGGGGGGAGGAGGACGGGAGATGGGGGGGGAGGGAAGACGGGAGATGAGGGGGGGGCAGGAGGAGGACGGGAGATGGGGGGGGGAGGAGGAAGACGGGAGATGGGGGGGCGGAGGAAGACGGGAGATGGGGGGGGGAGGAAGACGGGAGATGGGGGGGGGAGGAAGACGGGAGATGGGGGGGGGAGGAAGACGGGAGATGGGGGGGGAGGAAGACGGGAGATGGGGGGGGGGAGGAGGACGGGAGATGGGGGGGGGGGAGGAGGACGGGAGATGGGGGGGAGGAAGACGGGAGATGGGGGGGGGAGGAGGACGGGAGATGGGGGGGAGGAAGACGGGAGATGGGGGGGGGAGGGAGGACGGGAGATGGGGGGGGGAGAAGGACGGGGAGATGGGGGGGAGGAGGACGGGAGATGGGGGGGGAGGAGGACGGGAGGGGGGGGGGAGGAGGACGGGAGGGGGGGGAGGAGGACGGGAGGGGGGGAGGGGGGGAAGGAGGAGGGGGGGAGGGGGGAGGAGGGGGGAGGAGGGGGGGGAGGGGGGGGAAGGAGGAGGGGGGGGAGGAGGGAGGGGGCGAGTAGGATTAACTTCTTACTGTTACATGTGAAACTGAACAATAACCCCCCCCACCCACAAGTCACTGCACCTCCACCCTGCTCTGCTATTCCTGTACTGACCCAACAAACACACACACCATATTGTTGTCCCGACTGGTCAGCGCAGGTCACATGACTGACGTGTACCACAGGCCGGAGGGGAGCGCTTTCCTCAAACAGCATCTGCACCGAACTCTGGGGAACGCGGGGTTAAAGCACAAATATATTATTGTCATAGCCGC